>NC_050463.1:13298853-13491353 GCF_903995425.1 Onychomys torridus
GGAACAGGAGGAGAAACAAGTTCACAGGAATCCAGTAGAGCAGGCAGTGCACAGCGGCCACAGGCTGTTGCAACCCTGTTTTGACTGTTTGACACCTTTATGATTGGATATGAAATTTATGACTTCATTCTGTTTCTACATAAATTATCATTGAAATTTTGAGAACAATTTTTTTTTGCTCTGTATTTTCCTTTTAGTATTTTAACTATATTAAGTATACAATCACTGAACAAAGGAATAGAATTTTAGCTATTTGTATCATCAGCTCTCTTTCAAAGCTGTGGTTTTGCATGTATCAGTCTTTTATCTCCTTAGTTAAATGTATTGACAGGTGTGTTAGCATTTTCAAAGCTATTGTAAATTGAATTGCTTTCACACTTTCCCACCGAGGTGGTCATTGTTGTATGTGTTAATACAACTTGCTTTTTGTTGCTATTTTAATACTGCATAATGTTGCTTAATGTATTAGTTTTAAGCATTTATGTACTTTGGACATGTATATGAAGTATTTGTACATGTATGAAGTATTTTGGGTTTTCTACAAGATACTGTGTCACCAACAAACACACAGCATTTTGTGTCTCCCTTTCTGAACAACTTTTCTTCTCTACTTACCTAGTCTGAACTTGCTGTACTATTTTGAATGTAGGAGGGTAGAGTGGGCATCCTTTGCCTCTTCTAACCACAGATGAAAGTTTGAATTTCCTCTTTTGGATATGTTAGGTTGGGGTTTTTCATTCTATTTTAGCAATTTCCTGCTATTCCTGTTTTTTGTTTGTTTGTTTTTGTTCTTGTTTGGGAGAGTTGTTTTGTTTTTTACAATGTTTCTGCATCACTGACTGAATCTGGTCATTTCTCTTTTAGACTTTCTGTTTTTCAGTCAGTCTCCATAGGTGCTATGAGTCCTTGAATTAATTCAGTTTTGTGGACACATTTTTTTCATGTGCCTGTGTCTGATTGCATACAGCAGCCTCATGTACTCTCTTAACTGTCCATGGGATTCTAACCATGGAAACTTTGATTCTTGCAAATCCTCTTTGAACAGTTTTCTGGCCCGTGTCCTCTGTCTTCCTTTACCCAGATTTTTTTTCTGTTCTTTCATTGGTGAAACTATATTTCCACAATTCTGGAAATAGAGTGAGGGGCTTCCTTGAGATCCCCTTTTATATACTACCTGTTTTCTGAGTTCCTTAGTCTTGCAGGGTTAAACCTCAACTTGTGTTTTGAAAGGTCAATACTGCAAACCGTAAGATCATAGCCATGCTTATTACTTTCCTCCAAATATCTTGAGGAGAGTGACTGACTATACTGAATCATTAAACTATAGAATTGCTGCTTTAAATATGGAAAAGCTCACCTTCCACAATTTATTAACTCAGCAACAGTCCTGCTTAGTTAGACTTTTTGTGGCATACAAAAGTAAGGAACTCAGAACTTAATGACCCACCATATCAGGGCAGAATCCTTCATGGTCCTGGGAACAGTAAATGCCTTGCTGTGACACAATTTTTCTCTGGTAACTCATGGATTTCCTCTTTTTTAAGATACAGAAGTTTTCATCCCATAAATAACATAATCAGAAAGCATTGAATGATAATGTTTATTTAATAAAGAGTAACACTTTGGTGATCAAGATGAACAATATCTGCTTTGTAACCATGTAAGGTTTATTTTTCACTCAAGTTCTCCTGTTTAGTTCCTGCCAAGAAAACCAAAGCAACATATCTAGATACCTAGTCTAGAATTCATGGTGCACAGGGTTATTAGGCTAGCATTCCTAGGGTACAAGGTCATTAGTCTAGTATTCCTGGGGTATCAGGCATTAGCCTAGCATTCCTAAGAATAAGGAGTCATTAGCCTATCCTTCCTGAGGAGATGGGGTATTAGCCTAGCATTCCTAGGAATATGGGATCATTGGCCTAGCATTCCAGAGGATAAGGGGTTATTGGCCTAACATTCCTGGGAATAAGGCATCATTAGCCTAAAATTCCTAGGAGTAAAATGCCATTGGTCTATCATTCCTGGGGATAAGGGGTAATTAGCTTAGCATTCCTGAGGATATGGGATCATTAGTTTAGCATTTCTGGGGGTACAGTGTCATTGGCCTAGCATTCCTAGAGATTAGGAGTCATTCATTAGCCTAGCATCCTGGGGGAAAATGGTCATTAACTTTGCATTCCTGAGAGTACAGTGTCATTGGCCTAGCACTTCTGGAGATAAGGGGTCATGAGCCTAGCATTCCCAATGATATGGGTCATTCTTCAAAGTTTCTGAATAAGTTCTGTGCTTGGGCTGAACCTCAGTGGTTAAGCACTTGCCTAGAATGGGTAAGGTCCTGGGTTCCATTCCCAGTACCACACAAATTCATTCTGTATACCATTTGTTTTCTGGTTATTTTACCATGGAGGAAAAGGGTGGTGAAAATGTTTCTATTTTCTTAGCATAATTCTCTTTTTCTGCTCTGAGAGTTCTGGCGTCAAGGGGCTCCTGATCAGTGTAAACCAAATTGTGATGTCAGTGAGAATTTCTCCTTAAAGGTAACAAAGCAACATCATCTCCCACATGCCCTCAGTGTCATAGTAGATGATGACATGGGACCTATCACTTTCCCTAACACAACTTTGACTTACCATTAAAGGAAATTAATTTCTCATAATATTGGGAGAAAATCACAATTCTCTGGTTATTAGAAATGAAGACCATATAGTATCTTAAGTCTAGTATAATTAAAAGGAAATACTGATGCTCACATATTAATTATTTTTAAATGTGTATGGACTTTCTTGCTTCCTGTATGTCTGTGCACCATGTACATGACTGGTACTTGTGTGGGCTAGAAGAGGGTGTTGGCTCTCCAGAGACTGGAGTTTCAGCCATTTGTGAGCTGCCATATAATTGCTGGTAATCAGCCACTGCTCTTAACTGCTGAGCGATCACTCCAGCCTCCAGTGTTTGTGTGTTTTGGTTATACAAATGACACTACTGTGCATAGTGGATGCTTCTTACAAGTTGAGGTCTACATTAATGTTGTAGATTCAAAGGTCCTGGGGCTATTTTTTAGGAAACAGAGAGTCGTTTATGTGTATGCCATTTTCTGTTGGGGGCTATCTCACATTTTTTTGGATAGGCTTATGTATGATTTGATCTAAAAAAAAAAAAAAAAAAAAAAAAAAGATGGGCTCTGAGAATCCTTTTAGATATAAAATCCTGTGTAAAATGATTGCCTCTTTGGAAAGAACAGCATGAAATAATGCTTTGCTTTGAAGATGAGGTGAGACCAGAAGGATATTTTTAAATGTGTTTTCACTATCCTTTAAAATCACACACACGTGCATACATATACACAGTCACACACATATGTTAAGTTTGATATTTTATCCATACTTTGAAGTAGAATTTATTAAGAGATCGTAAACTTCTGAAACATCTTTTCTAAAATAGAAATGTCACCATAAGTATTTTGAATGTTTCACTAGTTACAAATGGGGATAAGGGGAATATGGTGGCTTCCTAAATTTGTATAGAGAGGCAGTACGGCATAGGTGACGGAATGCCTGAAATATGTTTCTCACATGTTATTGCTTGGCTGTTCTATGTCAAGCATAGACTCTTTAAAATTTAAATTACCTAATCCCCATCATGCTGATCAAATAGCAGACATCAAACAAGCATCATTCTATCAAGAGTCAGAGATGATGGTATGTCAACAGCTCTTTTCTAATTACTCAGGCATCTGTTCTCACACTGTCTGATGCACTTGTACACTGGGGACCAGCCTAACTTCAGTTGTGTACATAGCACCTAATCACCCAGAATGCACCTGCTTTAAATAATAGAAAGGTTCAATATGTAACTTGCTCCTCATCAAAGAGCAGAATTTCTGAATGAGAAGGTGCTGAGGCTACTGAAAACACAATGACAGGAACTGTCCTTAACTGTAAATCAGCAAGTCAGAGAGAAGAGCCCAGTTGATCTTCTGATAATAACACAATGAAGATTCTGCCCTGTAGATAGCATCCTCTAGGGATATGATTCAAAAACTCTTATGTGGAGCTCCAGTTTCTATCAGAGCCAGAAAGCATAACACAGTCTTTTTTTCCCCCCTGAAAATTTCTCTCCTTGAAGGTACCAAATTAAAGCCAACTATTGTGTTGAGTTTTATTTCCACAGTAACACTAGTTGTGGTTAGGTTTGTATCAAGCTTGATGTGAGCTAGAATCATGTGAGAGTAGGAAACCTCAGTTGAGAAAATTCTCCATTCAGATAGTCCTATAAGCAAGTATGTGGGACATTTTCTTGATGAAAATCTACTGTGGGCTATGTACCTCAGGTCAAGTGGTCCTGAGTTGTATAAAAATAAAATAAAATAAAAAATAAAAAAAAAGGAGGCTGAGTCATGGAGCCAACCAGTAAGTAGCATTCCTCCATGGCCTCTGTTTCAGTTCTTGCCCTGACTTCACCTCATGGTGGATTTTAAGCTGAAGATGAAAAGAAGCATTTCCTCCCAGTTTGGTTTTAGTCACAACAATAGAAAGCTATCTAGAGTACTAGACAAGTGAGGAGGACACAATATTCAAACAATGCTATCGTTTCACAAAGCAATATACTTGAGGAAATAAGAATAACGTGGAATAGTTTTCAAATATTTCAAATTATTTTATCTTTTTTTCAGCTTCAATTATTCTGTCTTCAGATGAGATTCTTAATGTGATACTTGGAGATTAAGAATGACACATATTCAAAGTTTAGATAAAATTGTCTAATAAGTGTCATCTTAGAATGAAAAGTAGAACGGTAATTAAAAGATTTTATGGTATAGTCATTGCTATATCACAGGCTTCAGGTTGTATAATATACTTGTAGATGTTATTTTCTATTTCCAGAGCTGTTGTCTTTTTGGCCTTCTCAGGCATAGCTTCTTAGGCTATAAGGATATGGGGTTGTGTAACTAAGGGTGTAGGATATTGTCAATCAAGTATTAGAGAAGGGCTTAGAGGGCTGTATCTTCTGGAGATAGGTAGATTCTGGAGATAGGTAGATTCTGGGAGAAAGAAAGGTATTGTTTTTAGTTACATACATGCCAATGAGCCCACCTGTCTGCAGTGGATGTTTCCAAACCCATGGTCGCACAGATGACCCTAATTACAAAGATAGGAGTGGCGAAAGGGATTTGTAGGGACAGTTTAAGGGCATAAATGGGCCTCAGAGTAAATATGCTGATGATCAGGAGGCATTCACTATACACATATGAAATTGTCAAAGAACAAATTAGAAAAAGTTACTTAAAAAAGAAATTAATTTGAAGGTTGTGAAAAAATTGGCAAAAATGAAATGTTTTTGAGTACACGCCAATCAAACATTAATTAAAAATTAAATGCATAATGAAGCCAAGTCACTTCTGGCAGCACTTTCTCATGTTATGTCACGTGACTATACTGCAGCCTTGGTTCAAAACAAGAACATAGGCATCTTGCACTAAGCATGCTGTCTGACCACAGAATGACAGTGTATACTGTGGGAAAGATTTCAGCTTAGATTTGAGGCAATGCAGAAAAATGCGGTATTTTTACCCTATATATGACATTTCTGCCTCTTAGGAGCACAAAATCTTAGTTATAGAAAATAATTTAAATATTTTTCTCATGTCATTTGCAGCATGGAAGTATCTATTCAGTGAAGCCTTGGATTGTTTTATGAATATTTCATTTTAAAAACTGACATTTGATCAGCTGATGTGAGTTCCTAAAAATCACTCAATGAATTTTGGTGTGGGGTAGGACAGAATTCCTTAACAACTTCAGAAATGGCTTTAAACATACTTACACTATTTCATACTCCATAGTTACATGAAGAAACCTTCTGAGAATTGATGATCATGAAATCAGAAATCAGAATTCAAAAGATGTGCTGTGTCCTTCAGTAGCAAATATTAACCAACTTTTATTCCCTTGTGTAAAAAAATCACACTTATCTTCTTAGTAGTCAAATTTGCTTTCATGTATTAGTATTCAATTTTGTCTCATGGATGGTAAAATTATATATATATATGTGAATATATATATGTATATATATCTTGTTTTTAAATAATATTATTATTTGTTAGTAGTAAATGTTTGTTTGGAATATATAATGCATACATATATGAGATTTTATAAATATTTCTCAGGCCTAAGCTGTCTTAGATGGGAAATTTTTTAGGAACCCTATGCTAGGAGGTACTACCCAAACTTATGCTTGTTTTGATAATACACTAATAGTATAATTTGAAATGTGAGAGGTTTGACTGGTGAGTTTATATCACAGTGGGTTCCCAGGGCTTAGTGAATGATGGGAGAAGAGCAGAAAAGTAAGAATGTTTCCAACTTTAGCTCAGAACACATCTTACAATTACATTGACTAAAACTTGAGATGAAGCCTTTCTTGCATATTATCATCATAGATAAAGTGAATGGCTATTGTATTTTGCATGAAGTTACCATGGTTACCTTACCATGTAACGAGTGACACAAATTTAATTTCCACAATTGTTGTTCTCATTTTTAATCACCTCACTGAGAAGAAGCAGTGTGTCATTGTTGAAAAACTCTGCAGTATGATCTTTTATTTTAAATTTTATAGAACAGACATTTTTTTTAATCACTAAAGATTAATGTCATCAGAAATAGGGTAAAGTACTCCCTGAAAAACATAACATTTCAATGGTGTAAGGCATTTGTGCTCATTCCCATGGTGATGTTTTGTATGGAGGTGGGGATCTGGGGAGGAAAGTTCAAAATGTGAACATTGAGCGTCTAATTAAAGCAGTTCAGGGACTTTGGGTTGTGGATCCATGTCCACACCACACCTACCACCCTCTGTGAAAGCATTCATTATTTAAATCTGTTTTCTAGTGTGTGTATGAAATCTTCTTATGGGGAAATTATTAATCAAATGAGATTGCATGAAAAGACTATTTACACAATGATAGCTTAAGCCATGTGAAATTGCTGATAATCAAGCATATTTTATACTGCCAAATATGTACTTTCATACAGTCAAACATAGTGTTATGCAAATTGATATATTGACGCTACATCCTCAAGGAGATACAAGAAAAAGTTATAAAGGAAATAGGAAGGATCTAAAGATACAGAGTTCTGCAGAGTACATTACCATTTTCTATCATTTATTTTGGTGAAAATCTAAGGAGCCACAACTGAAAGATATAAAATTTTAATTAAAATGTATCTATGTATAATTTAAAAAATATAGACCAAGGCATATTTTAGTTTTTAACCCATTTGTTATCTATTTTAGTGTACTGGACATTATCACAATTTTGAATTATGAATAAAACAACTAATTTCTCATGACATAGCATATCAAGAATTATATAGCTTTATTCCTTTCTGACATCCAACTTTCTTCTTTTTCTTCTTTTCTATCCTAGAACTAGCTGAATTTTCTCCAGATATATGAAACACATATTTTTATATAATATAATAGTTTAAATACCACAAATCCAAGCAAAATTATATAATACATATAGTATATATATATATATCATATATTACTAAATGAAATTATTTGTATATATATTTATGTATCTCCACACAATAAGTTGGAATTCTTTTTTTTTTTTTTTTTTTTTTGGTTTTTTGAGACATGGTTTCTCTGTGTAGCTTTGTGCCTTTCCTGGATCTCACTTCGGAGACCAGGCTGGCCTCGAACTTACAGAGATCCGCCTGGCTCTGCCTCCCCAGTGCTGGGATTAAAGGCGTGCACCACCACCGCCCAGCCTGGAATTGTTTCATACACACACACACACACACACACACACACACACACACACATCCCTACTTTAGTCTTTGTAATGACCATATAATTACTATTTATCAGATTGAACATTGAGTTATAAAGAACATTTATTTAAAGGATTTTTTTTTTAATTTTTAATTTTTTTTTTCTGGAGCTGAACCCAGGGTCTTGTGCTTGCTAGGCAAGCACTCTACCATTGAGCTAAATCCCCAACCCATTAAAGTATATTTTTTAAAACTGAAATCTGAGCTTTCCTAAAGTTTTGTGTAATGTTGCACTGTAATTTTGGGGTATTGCACTAATATGATGGTTCTATACCACCTGACCTTGTAAGGAATTGGTTTGGTCTAACTTGGAAGGTATATATGTAATCATATCAATACTTCCATGTAATTTGATATGTAATTCATCATCATCTTAGCAGGTACATATAGTGAGTATAAGCCAGTTCGCTGTGATTATATATTTTCCAATTGAAAAAATCACAAAAATAATACATGGCTAGACATTTTAGAAGTTTTCATCTAGCAATTTAATTTAAATATATATTCCATACAGTCGAGTGTTCAGATATAATACAAATGCATGATCAAGTTGCTTTAACACATAATGTAGTTTGATTTCACGTGAACGTTTATGTACACATACAGACTTGGATTCAACATCTGTATAAAGTGAGTGGGGAGTGTAGCCCGGAAGCAGTAAGTTGTACTGCTTCACATATCTTAATGGTTTCTGAACTTCTCATTTTCTCTTGAGGTCTCATAATGTAAAACTATCTCTATACATTAAATCGACACTGTTAATAGATTGTTAAAATAATAACAAGTTATGCTCTTTTAGAATTTGATGAGATGCTGTTACTCGAATATGAAGTTTATTAATCAACATGGTTGTCTTTCACATTTACCATCTCTATTAGATGAATGCCTTTTACTAGAGTCACATAAAATTTATACAAAGATAGTAAGGTATCCCGAGCCTTTTCTGAGGTCAGGTAGTAAATCTTCATGTGGCTGTTTCCCCTGCTAGAGGAACAGCAATAGTGTTTCTGCCATGGGTGGAATATTTGGAGGAATGCTACAACACTGGCTGTAGCTTTTTCTGCCTTGAAGGACCAGCTGCAAACTGTCAGCCTTATTTCCTAAGGTGGCAAAAACAATGCACATTGTAAGGTAAGAAAACTCAAGGACAAAGAGAAACCTCCATCTGCACACATAACAGGGAATGCCCTTTGTTATGTGTGCAGAAAGCAGTCAGGTATTACACCGGACAAAAGCAGTTGTTTGCCTGCCTTTTGAGGACAGTGATGATAACATTTAGAAATAATGAAAGAATAACTTGGTGTCAGAATAACTGAGAGAGTTACCAAGGTCTGATACACAAAACTTCTTAGAGCCACAAATCTAAAGTCATGGTATTTTTGACCAGGAAACCCTCAGTTACTCAATGGGTCTTTGAGAAGAGAAAAAATATGTTGTGTTCATGGGATTAAGGCAAATGTACTGCACTTCAAATGCTGGGGAAATAGTTGACTTAGTAGAATGCTTGAACATGCATGTGGAGCTGAATTCAATCCTGAGCACCCATGTAAAAAGCTCAAGTGGTGGCTATGACTGTAATCCCAGTGCTGGAGGGGCAGAGACAAAAGGATCACTGGCCCTTACTAGCCAGTCAATCCAATTGACCTGGAGGTTCAGTGAGAAAACCTGTCTCCAAACTGAAATGGAAAGAGCACCAGGAAGATAGCTCTGGACTCCACATGCATCCATACATGCTCATCCATACACACATGACCATACATACGCACATTTTTTAAAAAAGCAGCATACTTCATTTGTCTGCAAAGTTTTAAATGTGATCATTATTCATGGAAAACTTTCCTCTATTACTCTGAGGTTTTCTGAACCTCTTACCTAGATATGTATTTTTGATGCCTGCTTTCAAGGTTAGAAAGTTTCTATTAAAGTCTTAGCTTACTTATTATGCTGATTAATTTCTGTGTTATGTCAAGCAAGGGAAAATTATTTTGAGAGGTATTCAGGATATTGAATATATGCATATGGAACTCAGCCAAAGGTTTCTACTAATAATGCTACTTACTGTGGCTGTTTATATTATAAGGAGTTTCTGAGTGTAAAATGCTTATTAGTGATATGAATGTTTTGAAGTATCAGGTGCTGACTCTCTAACAAGCACTAGAATTGAGCAATACACATACTTTACTTCACTCTCAAGTTTCAAAACACTGTAAAGTATTACTTTATTCGATAAATTTATGTCTTCATCTGTGTGTGGTAATACATAAAACCGTGGGTGGGACACTTTTAAAGACAATCTGTCAAAAGTTTTTCAAGGAAATAACTATTGTGAATTCTAGATTTCATCAGGGGCTTTCAAAAAAGATGTTTAACTTAAAGAAAAATAATTAGAGTTAGGTGGATCTTGGTTATAAGGCCAACAACTGACCTGAGACAACTGCTTTTGAATGTTTTGTCGCTAAATTGAATCATGGAATTATGTGAAGCATGTATCTCCCTCTTAATGAATATGTATTATCAGTATTGTCTGAGTGTTCATGGGAGAGGAATATTATGGCAGGTTCAGTGAAGAAATTGAATTGGCTGAGCTGAAAGCTCATTCAAATGAATCGTATGAACATTGTAGTTTTATATAGGAAAATGACAAACACTCTTTTATGTTTTCACTGTTGCAGGGAAAAGATAGTGAGTTATTCCCCCTTCACTGAGCTGTTTAGATTCAGCTCATGGAAGTGAGGCCTCAAATCACTGCTGTCTGGCAGCTGTTTGGCAATGGATGTGACACACATAAGCGACCTTGATCTGGTTCTTGGAGACATGTGTATATCACTGTAAATTGTCTTCTCTCCTCTGACCCAAGAGTGTTCTGACTGTTTAGCCATAGGATAATTTGTTTCTCCTAGATTAAAATGTAATTTCTTATGTTTTCTGGAACCTGAAGGTGCAGAAAAACAAAATCAGATTCTACCCCAGGAATTTTAATAGCCACCAAACAGTAAGCCATTGTCCATATCATTGCAAAAGGAAAGATGCTAGTCTAAAATGTTAAAATATTTGACAAGTGAGCGCTTCATTTTGTGAATGAAATGTGAGCTGTGTTTGAGCCTTTTGCTCTATGAAAACACCTACCTAATGTCTCCCCATTTAGATTACACTGAGTCCATTGTAGATCCTACAATTGCCAGGCAAGTGGATGGAGTAATATAAAGTATTTGGTTATGTCTCTAAGAAAAGATAGGTAGACATCACCAAGAAAGAATTTACCTTGGTTATATTGAGTCCTTCAGTGGCTTTTATATTACTTTTACCAAGTTTATTTTAAACTGATAGATGAACAAATAAATACATTTTTTTATTTTTGTTTTGTGTACCATGTTATTGTTGATTCCTTTATACACTGTATGTTTTAAGTTAAACATATGTTTCTCTTCAAATATGTAAAATTTGTGATAAAATTTCAGTGTCTTTTTCTTTACAAATTCTTAGAACATATGCTTAAGGATTTATATTAACATTAAGACTAGAATTGGCTGGTTTTAATAGGTTGTTAGAATCATCTTAAATAAGTTTTGGGTCCTTCACTTGAAAGATCTGGTCTGCTTTGGGCTGCGCCTCAATCCCCAGGTGCTCTTTATATCATGCTTATAATATTGTGCATAATCCCTGTGAGGAGCCTGGCTTGGCAGAGATACTATCTCTTTTTAAATGTCTGCTAAAAATCACCTTTTCCTAAAATGTGCCAACATATTCATAAAGGAATTACATTACCACCTATGGTAGTGGGGAAAAAAATCTAATTTTGCCCAGATTGTGTACAGAATCCTTGAAGCCAATTACACTTTTAAGATCTTTACCCAATATGTTGCTATCCCATCATTAACAGACATGCTGTGTTGTGTCATACTTTAGTTTCTTGAGTAAATCTGGATAAGATGATCTTAAATAGTTCAGTCTAATGATCTTGAAATACAGAAAATACTGTGATATTTAATAATATGAGAGCATCTGAGACTAGCCAATGCGTCTATCCATTTCCAAAGATTCCCCAAACCCAATGGCTAAATTGCTTAAGGCCTCACTTGCTATAGTTTTTGGTTTGATTGAATTTCATTTAAGCACACAAAAACATTTATTTTTTAAATTTCTTCTGTGAACCCCTCATATATTTAAGTTTGCTATACTAATATTATTTTAAATTAGGTAGAATGTAATGCATATTAATTTTTAATGCAATAATCAATAAAGATTGTCATATAAGCAAAATCAGTGCTAGGTGTGGCCTCCTAATTAGCTCAGATCAAGGAAAGGAGTTCAGCATCTTGGAGAGATCCTAACCCCACACCCCTGCAAGCCATCCTTGGGCAGAATTATTTATATTTAACTCTTCTGCTGAACTGGGTGGTGGAGGTTGTAAACAGTTGCCAGGTCTGTCTCACAGGCCACTGCCATACTTTCATACATTTTCAGCATCTGTATCATTTTGAACACTTGCATTCCTTTTGAATCTGGGTGTAGAACTCATGGTATCCATCACTGCTCTCTTTGACAATCAGTTGATACTCTTGCTAGTATCCTTCAGCCAAAGCAGGTGAGAACTGGTGGTTGGCTTGTCTCTGGTTATCATCAATAATATTATAGGTAATTTTTCCAAAGCAGAGGTAAGAATTCTTGCAGATGAAATTCTAAACAGTCTTATTAAATAAGAAACACAGAGCCAAATGCAGAGTTAAAAGCCCAGAGATCAGAGCAGTAGCCACGAGCTAAGACCACCTTATCTTACCACTCCCTGCCTTCATTCCCCTGAGAAAGAGAACTTCTTCCTGTGTCCTGTCTTTTTATTGCCTTTCTGTTATGCCTTCTCATTGGCTCTAAACCCAACCACATGATTTCCTCCTCACTGCCTGTATATACAGACCTCCAGGTCTCTATAGTTGGTACTGGAATTAAAAGTTCAGGTCACCTTGCTTTGGATGTGTCCTTGACCACAGAGACTCTGCCTGCCATGTGATCCAATTACTAACACTGCCTAACTCCTGCATATGGCTCACTGTGACTTATGATCTCCAGGCAACTTTATTAACATACAAATCAAATTACATTTCAGCACAAATAAAATATCATCAAAAATACTTATCTTATATCTTTGTACCTTCATCCACATCATACTGTAGACAGAAAAGAAATGGGTAGGGAAAGAGTGAGATCTTGCAAAATATCAACATCTGAGTCTGAGGCTCATTGGATTTAGTAATTAATCTATTGGCCTTTCAGGAACATTTTAGAGCAGTGGTTCTCAACCTGTGGGTCGTGGGTCACCATTGGAAAACACAAGTATTTACATTATAATTCATAACAGTAGCAAAATTACAGTTATGAAGTAGCAAGAGAAATAATTTTATTGTTGAGCATCACTATATGAGGAACTGTATTAAATGTATTAAAGGGTCACAGTATTAGGAAGGTTGAGATCCACTGTTTTAGAGCAACTGTACTTTATACAGACCTCAAAGTTCATTGGTATGTGTGTTACCCTCACAGTTCCACTTGTAAATCAAATTAACTACAAGACATATTTTCAGAGTAATCTATCTTCTTTATGATATACTAAATATGATGTGATATGAATCAGGTTGTATATAGCACAAGTGCCTGCCTTTAAGTAGCAAACAGCCATGATAATGTTCATCAATGACTAGATGAACATACAAAACAGAAAGTGACTATGGTAGCCTGTGCTTATAATTATAGCGGTATGGAGGCTAAAACAGTAGGTTAACAAGTTTGAGGTGAGCCTGGACTACATAACAAATATCAGGCTAGCTTTAGCTAAATATTGAAACTTGTCTTTAAAAATGAGACCAATTCCCAGGTGGTGGTGGCACACGCCTTTAATCCCAGCACTTGGGAGGAAGAGGCAGGTGGATCTCTGTGAGTTCAAGGCCAGCCTGGTCTCCAAAGTGAGTTCCAGGAAAGGTACAAAGCTACACAGAGAAACCCTGTCTTGAAAAACCAAAAAAATAAAAAATAAAAATGAGACCAATTATCCTTTAAGTTTTCATTTAGTACTTATGAGTATAGGTAGAACAGAGAATAACTATTATGTTATACTTCAATATTCAAAACAGGCTTAATGAGAGCCATAGGATGGATGAGAAACCATCTTTCTTCAAGTTAGAGGAAATAACGCATAATACATGGGCACATAACACATTGAAATCCCTTTTAGGCTTTTTGTTTATTATTATATTTTTACTTAGCTTATTGTGGAACCAGTCCTCAGGGAGTCTGCTGAGAAAGGCATTGTATTAAGTCATAGATCTGTCAGTTTTAGGGCTGTGTGTTTTCTTCCCAACCACGTATTTAAACAGAGAAAGGAAAATTCAACTTATGAAAAAGTAAAGCATTTCAATAAACCTCAACTAAAGCAACAAGAGCAGAATTCATATAAAATGCACTTTGTCATTTTATGTTAAGTAATAGGCTTAAAGGATATGTTATAATGAGATTTACTGCCAGAAT
This sequence comes from Onychomys torridus, assembly GCF_903995425.1. Lineage (NCBI taxonomy): Eukaryota > Metazoa > Chordata > Mammalia > Rodentia > Cricetidae > Onychomys > Onychomys torridus. The sequence continues at coordinate 13,313,211 of NC_050463.1, forward strand.
AATGAAGTGCAAGTTTACATGTCTGAATTATAAAGCAAGGATTTACAAAAAATGAAAGCTAAAATTACTGTGATTGTCAATCATTGCTTAGCTATAATTTCCCAACGTAAGTCGATGCATGATTACTATTTTCTTTCCTGAAGATAATAAAGTTGACCATCATTAGGCATTATTTGACGCCCCACCCACACCTAAATAGAGAAAGAAATATGAGCACTGTTACAAAGGGATAGTCCTTTATAGTGGTTTCAGGTTATTTATAGCAGGCAATGTGTGTTTTTAATTACAGTGTTCTCAATTGTGTTCCTCATTAAACATATTGTATTTTGTTCATCATTGGAAATATTTACCAAAGCGAATTAGGGGCCAGCCTACCAACTCACAATGGTCCTGCCTCGGCCTCTTGAGTACTGGGATTGCAAGCACACACTGTCATGATTGATGTAAGGTTTTTGTTGTGGTTCTGGTGGTTTATTTTCTTCTTTTTCTCCCCCCTCACCTCTATTCTTGGTGCTAGGTATCAAACCCAGAGCTTAACACACGCTAGACAAGGTCCTGTACCACTGAACTATATTCGCTCTTAGGAGGAGACTGAAGAGGATGTAGCACTTGGTGAATGAGGAATGATCCTGGGAACTGCAGGTGCCTGCTGCTGCAAAGCAGATGGTTTTGATTTAGGGCCAGAGATCGGGAGGAAGGAAATAAGAAGGAAACACAACAGGGAAGACTTGAATATGCTTCACTTTTCTTAAAAATAATAATAATAACTCTGTTCCAGTACTTCCTTTTCTTTTTGATCAAAGTGGAACATGTTCTCTGAATTCATATTGTTGAAGAAATGGCAGCCTGTGCTGGGTGGATCAGAACTGTGCTCCATATGATTGAGAGCAAAGGAGATTAGGAGGTAACAAGATTCTCACATATGTACATCTGGGAAGTGTTTAATTATTGATATCTATTGCTGGTAGACATAATGAAACCACAGACAGAGATGAAATTGGACAATATTTTTTTATTCTTTAATTTTTTTTTTAACCTTTGAAACACAAACCCGTTAGTTGAACAGTTTGATGCAGAAAGTAAGGTTTTAAATTTTTAAATTTTCTTTCATTCTTCTTCATGATATTGCAGTAGAAAAGATAACATTATAATTTTCTGTGAGAAAACTATTTGTCAAATCATCATCTGAGAATATCTTCATTGACTATATCTTTTCCTGCACTTGAAATTTTATTAGTAGTTCTTCAATTAAAATTGTATGTAAATGCAATCAAATCACAGGAAATGAGTTTCACACAAGTTTCAGAAAAGTAAGCAGGAAAACAGGTCTTTTGTCATTGTGAGAATTTTTATACCAGTTATATTATGAAAAATGGTACATTTGTTTACTAAGGTTGCTCATTTTAAAAAGGAAGAGCTAGCAACATCTCCACTACAAAAGAAAAAAAAATCATTACCTCCCAATTCTGACTGAAAAGGAATCTAAAATGGAATGCTAACAGTATCCGAGTGGGCATGCAGCATCTCTCAGCTGCAGGGAACTGCCTTGTGGCCCACAAGCCTGAACTTTCCTGACATAAAGATGCATCGTTTTCAATCGTGAATCACCCAGCATTCTTTCTGTGGGTTTTCATATTCATTTCCTTCTGTATGTATACATGTTTTTCATTGTGTAAAGGTGTCTGCTTTTTGTAAGAGTAATGACTGTACTCCACAGTGATCATATTTGAATTTGATTATCTCTATGGAGACCATGATGCAAATAGTGTCACATAATTAATATGGTTTGCAATTCCATTGTATGTATGTATATATGTATGTAATCAGGGGCGGGTATGAATATTCATATTGATATGTGTGGGTGCATGCAGAGGCCAGAGGTCAGCTTTGTAAGATGGGGCCTAAGGTTTCCTAATTTTGGTAGACTAGCTGCCCAGCAAGCTCCATGCTGTGTGGAGTCTCTTGTTGGTGCTCCTGCCCACAAGGCTGGGCTTATAGTCCCCACTGTAGCCTCCAGCTTGTTTTTATTTACTTATTTACTTATGCATTTTTGTGAGTTCTGAGATGGAATACAGGCCCTCAATCTTGCACAGATAGCCTACCAACCACAACATGGTCATTTAACACTTCGTCCACAAAGCTCCCACATTAGTAGAATTGTAGCCATCGAGGCTAGTAGAGCAGCATTGTGATCTATTGGTATTTCCTCCAGACTTATTAGATATTTTTTGTTGTGGTAGTAATTTAATCTCCTTTGAAGCTTGGGTCATTGAGTGATGGAATATTTCTTGTAGGCATAGGTCTATCACATTGTTGTTGGAACCATGTTTGTCTATGCACTGATTGTGAGCCAATCATTTCAACAGATTTTTTTATAAAAAGGGGAAGATGCATGCAGTGAATAAGCATGTAACTAAGGCCATTGGCTGTTTGCACACACTGATGCTATGTGTGGTTCACTTGCTAAGATTTCAGAGTACAAAGAAGTATCACAGAGTGTACAGCCCTGGGGATGTAGCAGAGTGAGATAGCACTGATATAGAATGCAGAATGTTCTTGGTTCAGTCCATCACACTGAATTAATCAGATGGAAAAAAAGAAGTGAATATTTAAGTCTTCATTGGTTCAATATGTTGGACAAATCTGTATTAGGTAAGATAGCTCAGATGGAATTTTTCAGCCCAGTTAATCTTAAAGGGAAAAATCAGTAGCCATCTTGATAGCCGCTCTCTTCCCACCCACCTCCACCCAGCCCCAAAGTTATTTGCTGACTAGCAGTTTTAGAACTGACCAGAAGTTGAACTCATGGGAAGATAAGGCTGGAACAATAAATCTATATATCCTGGACTTGGTAAAACAGAATATGTGGAGTAATGGACTCAACTGACCAGAAATTGAACTTATGGGAAAATAGGATTAGAACAATAAATCTGAATGTGTATATCCTGGGTTTAGCAAAAGCAGGACATAGGGAGTAAAAATTTATGTCTCTGTAGATGCCCTGAGTCCTGCTAGCCATCAGTAACGTCATGCTTATAGTTCAGCCAGTAACTTCAAAGAACTACCTCAACCCTAACCTCCTCATCCAATCCCAAGATATGTAACTCTATGCATATAAACCTTTCCTATATAAACCCATTGAATAGAGTGCTCAGGGCATCCTCCTCCACCCTCTGTGTTGAGTGTTTGGAATATGGACCAAGCCTGGGGCTTGCTTTGTTCTTAAAAATCCTCTGTGTGCTTGCATGGGATATCGGCTCTGTAGTGGTCTTCCTTGGAGTTCTTGTGCCTGGGCACAACAGTGTCAACATATCTTACAGAATGGAATGATACAGATGGAGAGAAAAAAGAAGGAACTTGAGAAAGAGAAGATGAAATGATAGCTAAAGGAGCAGAGGAAATGAGGTCATCCAAGTGAGAGAGACTTGTTAGTTTTCTGGTAAGACACAAGATCAACAACAGAAAAGTAAGGGAAGAAAAACAGGCTTGTGCTCCAGATACAGTGTGTGTCCCATATTTAGTGGTCATGTATTCGTTGATCAGTTGAGACCTTGCTAAAAATCTACATTTTAGATTCATTCACATCTACTTAAGAGTCCTTAAGATGATTGTCATATCAGTAAAAGCTTGCAATGCATCGGTCTGGGCAGGAATGATGATCTGGACTAATGATAGCTCCCTGATCTTCTAAGCTAATGTAAATCCTATCTCAACAAGTAGATAGTAAAAGTTCATCTTGACAATTGATGTCTGGAAAAGGGTCTGCAGAAAGGCTGCAGTAGGAGAGCATGCTGATCGTGTAGAGGACTGGAGGTTGATTCTCTCTACATATATTAGGTGGCTTACAACCACCTGTAATGACAGCTCTGAAGGATCCAACCCCACTGGCCTTTATAGACATCTGCACATAACCATGTGCATACAGTCACACACACACACACACACACACACACACACACACACACATGCACACGTGCACACACGATTAACCAAGTAGTCCCCTGAAAACATACATAATAATGACTGGAGTTAGTATGGCAATGTAAACAAGGATGGGTTTGTGAGGCTTGGCACAGATGTTATTGGGCACCTGTAGTGGGTCAGTTTTCAAGCTGATTTGATGAGGTTAGTGAGCAGATTGTTGTCTGATTATATTCTCACTATGAGACTCCAGGGAAAGTTTTCAGCCAAAATATTGACTAGGAAAAAATATCATTTTCTACAAAGAAATCCTAGACTTGCTAGTAAGCTTTGTTACCCATATTGTATATTGTAATTGATCAAAAGGGGGAATTATGTGTGGATGATACACTGCATATTTGGCATGGTTTCCTTGTATTTCTTTAAAAGAATGCATGCTTTGTTTAAAAAGACTGAAGTAGATGATTTTTTTTCTTTCCTTTGCAATTTCATGTGGCTGCTCTAGGAAAGTAAATTATGCTGTGATGAAAAAAAAATAAGTAATTGCTCCTTGTGCTTAATTGATTTTTTTATAGAAATTACAATGCAGATTTGATTAAAGGAAGACAGCACATTACCTATGGTTGGTTCATGAGAACATAACAGTTTGAAAGTGTGCCACCCAGCACAGAAATTATACCATCATTTTGCCTGAATGTGTTGAGTGGGAGATATTTAGAATTCTTTATGACTTACAAACACCACAGAATGTTTTCTCCCTCTCTAAAGCAGTCTGATAGGGATACCTATTTCACAGTCATAGCATGTCCTGACTGTTAAAGTAGAGAAGCCTTTTGTGAGAGAAGTAACTAATGGTGTATTTTAAATAAGAAAGAGGATGTAAATTTCATGGTGACAGATGATGTACCTTGAAGCAAGGTCAGTGCTGAAGTTTGCTAGTTAGACCCTGTTTGCATGAGATGTAGCAAAGCACTCTGAACGAGGAGGAAGAAGCCTATTATAAAAGAGTTTGATCTTCATTCTTGTTTTACTCTAAGGCTCTGCTTTTTTGACCCTGATATTTTGGGATCGTTTGTTCTTTGCTGTATTAGGCTGTTCTATGGATTAGCAGCATGCCTGTTTCTCACCTATTATGTACCAGACAGCCAAACGTTCCTATGCACTGACAACTAACAATGTCTACAGACAAGTGTCAAGGGTAACACAGGGTTCAATATCGCCTCTGAGTGGGGACCATAGCTTGTATCCTCACAGTAAAACTGCAGCAGTTTGTTGGCCAAAACAGCTGGAGAATCACGCAGGACATCCTGCTAGATGAATGGCCTTAGATAATTCATTCTGCTGCTACACTCAAGGTCTTTTCTGGGCTTAGCTTTGCACTGTACTCCTTTCTGAAGCCGAAGAAGCTTGTTTTCCTCATATTCAATGGCTCACCACACCCAGTAAAATGCTTTTGGTGTTCATCCGCTTTTGACCTTCCAAGGCTTGTGAGAGGCCAGAAAGTCTCCTCAACTGTTTCATCCTTTATTTCTTAAAAATCAACAAATGAAAGCCTCACATCTATTTGTATTTGAAAGATTTTCTGGTAATTTCTGTTGGGGAGGTTCAAATCCAGAGGGGATGTTATAAATGTTTTCAGAGTTCATTCAAGCTTTTAGAGTGGTCATTTTTGATTATTGAAATTTCTACTAATGTTGGAATGTGGCCAAATGGGAAACATAAAAGTCAGCTTTCTCCTTTACTTTCATTGGAGGCAAGATGGGGGTCTTATATCAATGATAGCTTTTGTTCCCCTCACTAAGCATGGAGACGTCTCAGCAGAGGAATGGCCAGTCTTAGCTCAGTGGACATAATGGATCCTTGGTGGCCACCTAGCTGAGGCTTGTTTGTAAGTCACCTCTGGGGGCATGGTTTCTCTGGACACTTCCATACCACTGACAATTATGCACTTCTGCTTGTATCATTAGTTGTTATGGACTTTCCTTAAGCATCACTCTTAAGGATTGGTTTTGTTATTTTCAACAAAATGTCTTCAGGTCAAATGTATGTAAGACTCTGAAGAAACCTTCCTTTTCTTCTGAATAAAATTTTCGTTATCCCGAGAAGGTGAGTCAACATCCTATAATTTAAATGTATTGGAGAATACTGCCTCTTAAAGCTGATGCCAGTGTTTAATTTCCCCTTCCTCTCTGGAGTGCTCACTGAAGCAATGAGTACTTGGTAGACCCTCAGTGAATTTGGATGGTTACTGGGGAAAGCTAGAACCAGGCATAGTATGGCTCAAATCTTAATTCTGTTTTATTTTATTATGGACAAATTGCCTAACCTCCCCACCCACACACACACATTTTAATTTGGGGGGTGATGTTGAGACAGGTTTCTCTGTGTAGTTTTGGGACTGTTTTGGAGCTTGATCTGTAGCCCAGGTTGGCCTTGAACTCACAGAGATCCACCTGCCTCTGCCTCCCAAGTGCTGGGATTAAAGGTGTGTGCCACCACCACCCTGCCTCTCCATTTTAGTTTATCTTTATTTAAAATGAGCATCTACTGTTGAGAAGCTTAAATCAATGATAGCTTCTATAAAGGAGGTAACAGTGTTTTCATCAAATTTAATTCTTTCTTTACATTATCTTCTTACATTAAGTCACTTTTCACTAACTGTTGAGGCTTGTCATTAAAAGCCTGCTTTAGTCTTACTTTTTAATTAATGTTAGGATTATTTCAGGAAATTTATTTTTATGAAGACCAAAATTTTTTCTGTTCACATATCCAACCATGACCAGTGTCTCCCCTTTCCATTTTTATGTTAGAGAAACAAAGTTTCTTCCAAGGTATTAACAGACCAGTGAAAATAAAACCACAATGGTATCACATTATAGATGGCATATTTTAACTCCTTTAGCTTGGTGGTCAATCAGCCCTGGATTGGTCTCATGTATCTGGTTGGGCAGCAGAGAGAGGTTCATATCTAAGTAGACACAAGCTCTGCATCATAGATTGATAATTTTATAAATAAAATGAGTTAGTAAATGAAAATTAATGATACAGTCTTCATTATTTTCCTTATATCACTCACTTAATGATACTACCATAATAGTGGAAGCTTTTGTTCAAATTATTTACTTTATAATTATACTCCACCATTCCAAAATTTTATTTTCTCACATATCAATATAGTTTTACATAAATATCCAGAGAAATCACCTGTCACCTGATGTCACAAAGCTGATTCATTGCCGAGACCATGATTATTGTTCCTCCAATATAATTTGTTTCAAATGGAGTAGGGACTAATGTGCTTCTTTTGATGTTTTTCTTTCCACTATATGCTTTTCTGTTCTACTTTGTTATTCATAATTGTCAACCCATAACCGAGCTGCAATAGCACTCCGTGTCTGTAGCACATTGTAAACCTGTGTGGCCATAACACAGAAATGTATGCCTCTAGAATCTGGAGGTTCCTGTGGTTTGGATTGATATGTAGGTCACTGGCCTTTTAGTTTCAACAGATATAAGCAAACATCCATAGAAGTTACAATTTGGCACAAAAGGCATTGTGTTAAAAGGCATTACCTTTTATCATTCACACAAATGCTATTCATTGATGCAAGTCTTGGTATTTTCAGATATTCTCTACCTTCCTGTGTTGTGGGGAACACATTGGGGACAGAAAATTGAACTGGACAGAAATTGAACTCATTCGTGAGCTGTCTGTCACTTGTATCTCCAGTAGCCTATGGCATTTGGTACACTGAGGACTGCATGGAAGGGAAAAGCTCAAAGTGAGAGAATCTGGGTGAGGTTAGTCCACACCTTTGAAAGCCGGGTGAGCAGGTGATGATGGGTCTGTAACATCCTATTATGAACAACACTGAGAAGGCTTCTCATTACTTCCCTGGACTGGAAGCCCACAACTGGCTTGCAGGTTCAAGAGCCCTGCACCTATTCAGAAGTAAATCTGAGATTTTTGTTTGGTTGGTTCTTTTCTTTGTTTGTTGTTATTTGTGGATTGCTTTCGGGTTTTTGTTTGTGTGTTTTTGAGTAGCAAGTAATTTGAAATCTACTGAGCATTTTGACTCTTTCTGTCCACAAGAGAATTCCTACAGCTTCCAACTATATAGTAAAACAGTTACATTTACACTGTGTATGATGTCAACATGACCAAGCTTTTCATCTTGTTCCATACACTGTGCATACATTCTCATTCTGGTTGCATTTCCTACTGAAAGAATTAACACCCCAAATTCAATTTCAGTTACTATTTCTCTGTTTTATATGTTGAGATTTTATTTTTATAGGGAAATACATATACATACATACATACATACATACATACATACATACATACATAGGCACATACATGAACACATACACATGTGTCCTGAAACTTCAAAATAAATATTAACTATTTTGGTAACAAAAACCAAATGGGTTTCTTTATTGGATATTATGGTGAACCCTTGAAGTTGTATCTAACATTTTGGTGGTTTTAATTTAGGCAGAAGAATGTGAGCCAAGGGCAATTGTGATGCTTGGAATACAAGATCTAGAAAGGAAATGTTCAAGGGAAAGGAAGCCTCAAGTGATGTAAGAGATGGTCAGCTCCATGAAATCATGAAAGCTACTTCAGTTCCAAATATTTCAGAGTCCCTGTGGAACACAATAGAGGTCCCCAGGGAGAGCACACGAATTTTATAAAAGAATGGACTTTTGTGAACTCAGCCTTATAATTAGGATTCCAAGGTAGTGGCAGTCCCTGAGTTGTGCTTTTGAAGTGAGGTGAATTAGGCTAAATTCAGACATACGTCTCTGCTTTGTGGGAGCTGTCTAGGCTGATGCTGCATGGAAAGCCAAGGGCCAGGCTAACAGAAATAGAAGAGGTCAGTGTGTCACCCAGGCAACACTGATATGGATAACCAGGGGAAAAAAAAGGCTTATTCAGCTTTCTTTATCAAAAGGCAAAAGCACTCTCTTCCCTTTAATGCTGGAAGTTGGAATGCCTAGGACCTAAGCATTGAGTGCTTGATGCTCACAAATGCTCTCCATCTTCCCTGTACTGGTAAGGTGTGCATTAGGTTTCTATGATGGGGTATCTTAGGCAAATACCAAATTTCTCCCTCAATTGTATCCCTTCTTTTAGAAAACACTGGCTTTTTATTCCTAATTGCATTCCTTGGCTTCAGTTCTGAATGATCTGGTTTACCCAGTCTTCTCTACATAGTCCCAAAAAACCAATGCCTGCTTGTTCAATCTGTATGTTTGGCCGCCATTCATTGGGCATTACCGCCCACTATCTTAGAAAGGCACTGCTGTTATTTTCAGCTTTATTTCAGCATTGGGATTATTTATTTTAGAGTGTTCTCTCCAACTGTAGCGTGAAGCAATATTTTAATTTCATTGTCAAAGATGAAAGACGTAGGAGTTAGTTACAGTTGTGATTGCCCTGAAGCTGAGATTGAATAGACCCGGAATCTATTTAAACTCACATTGCACTTGAAAGATGAGGCTTCAATGAATCTTTGTTAAGCCATATCATTTCATGGTTGCATTTAATAAAAGGATGCCTCTTTGGATATTGCAGGCATGTTGTATTTGCCTTTTTCTTGTTGCTTGTATGTGAAAGAACTGGCAGCCATGAAGTGGGTTTTGGTCCTAGGAGTAAGTAGATACAGTGGTGTTTCTCTGCCTCTATATAGAAAAAATATATATGCAAGCTATGAAAGTATAATTGAAACCTGTAGGCATTGCAGGTTTGAAATTCATTAAAATACTTTTGTTTAACCCACAGACCTTACAGAAGTCATCCCTTACCCCTTTATCTTTCCAACCATTCCCTCTCCCTGTGTTCCTGCTTGTACCACTTTTCCCATCTCTCCATCTCCTGGTTATCCAAAGGATCTGGGGCAGCACCCCAAGTGAGAAGCTTTATGTAATCACTTAAGACTTTAGATACACTTACATTCTTGCTGATACGACACTGGCTAATTAACTTATCCTATTCCTCAGCTCTTATTTATTGGTGTTATAGATTGCAATAATGCTTTATTCATTTTTGTTTCCCAAAGTTTTGTTGTGGATGGACATGAAGCTGTGCTTACCACAGTGTCTTTGAATATATATCTTATTCTCATAAGTATCCCTATTTCTAATATGAGGAGCCCTTCAGGGGTTTCTTGTTCTCTCTGGGCTTATCTCTCTTCCCTCTTCCCACATATACACCAAACAAAGAAACCACATGTGTGTACACACACACACACACACACACACATATACACACACACACGCACACACACATTTTCTCACTAATGGGTATCTCAGAAGCAAAAGTTTGCGTGTGGTGTTGTGATGAGGTGCCTTGGAAGTGCACACTTTACTGTCGTCTGCTGCTCTTGAATCATATGAAGACATTTCAGTGGAACTGTTATGTGACACTGTCAATAGGAAACTCTATGAGATAAAAGATGTGGGGTAAAAAGCAAAATTGAATTTACCCATATTTTGAAGTACCAAGCATTTGGGGGTCTTGGGCTGTTCACTATTTATATCTCTCAGTGGTGCTTTCGTCTTCCTCATGACAGTCAATCCTGATGACATGCCATGGGACGGAGAGATCACCATTTCCATATGAGAGATTTGGGGCTTCTGGAATCAGTCTCAGATCAGGTGGCCAGTACCAAAAGTAGCACTCAGTCCCCTTCCCCACAAACATCCTTACTGGGAAACTCATGGACAATGACTACCACATCATGGTTTCTGGCCTTGGGGAGGCTTGGTATAAAGTTTTGGCTTTTTTCCTTTTCTTTTCTTTTTTACTTTAGTAAATATTTTAACCTGATTTTCTCTAGAATAGTGGTAAAGGGAAAATACTCTACTTTAGCATTAGTGGTTTTTGGTTTGCTTGACAATTTTTTTTTTTTTTTTTTTGGTGGTTTGCTGGAGACACACTGAAGGCAGAGCCAGGGCTACTGCATGAGAGTTGGAATCTGATCATAGCAATTGGAGAATGCAGCATCCAGCTCTGCACAGAGGGAGAAGCAAAGTTTCTCTTGACATCTCTTTCTGCTTTATGACGACAACAGCCCTGTCTTTGTAATTTCCACAGATGTTTTCCCAGTGGTGAAGGTAATAACATCTGAGTGGCCGAGCTGCCTACAGCTGAAAATGCATCATCTCGGCACACAGTACTTGCTGCTCTGAGAGGGAAGGGCCACTGTCGACTTTAAAAGCACCACGGCTTAGACAAATGAAGACATAGCCAGCCCAGGTGTGATTTTAGCCCTGCATCCTCTTTCATGGTGCTGCCTTTAGGCAGATTGACCCAGCTAATTTGAGGGAAGGTTGGTTTACCATTTGTAATTCTTGTGCAGACAATAATGAGTGTGATTAAAATACAATAGGGTCTGGATGTTAAAATCACAGGTGCAACACACTAATGTACCTGATAGAGAGGAGACTGCCTCACAAACTTTGCCACTCCATCTCCAAAAAAACACACAGCCCATTGCTTCCTGTAGAAACTGGGAACTGTTTTTAAGTGTGTATGTGTTTGGTGATCTAATTGCCAGTTCCTGAATAAGGACTATCTCAATCCTATCATCTCACTTGCCTTCAACTTGATGGGACTCAAACTGAAGTAAAGGAAGGATCATGACTCCTCTTATGTTCTGTTTGTGACATCCTGCCCAAAGATCCAGCCCCATGTTGGCAGGTGTTGAATCAAATTACATTGAGCCTTTTTTTGTTTCCTTGTTTGTGGGTAGGTGTGAGTCGAAAGAAGCCTTATATAGACTGGCATTTCAGCTGAGCCAATCTGTTATAAAGGTGAATGAAAATGGGTTTTTATGCTGTCATTTAAAAAGATAGCCCCTTTTAATTTAACTACAGCATCTTGCCACACTTCCTGTGTTACAGGGATGGCTCTAATTATGTGTCTAAATAGTTCCTTGGTATTATAACCTGTGATGCTAAAATATTCCTCTCTTAGGTATAAATTCCGGTTTTTCTCATTCCTTTTCGAAACCTTCTTAGGTTACCACCACCACCACCACCACCACCACCACACAAGACCTCTTGGGTTGTCGTCTTTCTATTCTTCCCTCCTTGACATCCCTTATTCCTCAGAAGCCCCTTGTTTCAGTTCCAGAACTCAAATGACAGGAAAGTTAGAGCTGATGCCAAAGAAATACGGACCACGGCTATTCCCCCAAAACTAAGAAGTACACAGAAAGAGGTGTTGAGATCCAGCCTCCAGGGATGAGAGATCGAAGCTCTCAGAAAACTCTTGGCTGATCTTCGCAGAGCTCAGACACTGAAGTCCTCTCCTTTGCATGGAGCTCTCTTGCATGCTGTCACTCTTGACTCCTGCAACGCTGAAGTCAGGAGTCCTGCCCTGCTCCCCTTACCCTCATAGCAGATGCGTATTCTAGGTCTTGTTTGATTTGTTAATATAATTATTTTAGATTTCACTTTTATGGTCTCTTTTGTTTCACTTCTGGTTTTTGTTTATTTGTTTTTGTTGTTTTGGTTTTTCAGGGCAGGGTTTCTCCACGTAGCTTTAGTGCCTGTCTTGGATCTTGCTCTGTAAACCAGGCTGGCCTCGAACTCCCAGAGATCCACCTGGCTCTGCCTACCAATTGCTTGGATTAAAGATGTGTGCCATCACTGCCCGGCCTTACTTCTGTATTGAGACAAGATCTCTCTACCTAGCCCTGGCTGTCTGGAAACTCACTATGTAGACCAGACTGGCCTGGGACTCACAGGAATCCATCTGCCTCTGTCTGACTAGTGCTGGGATTGAACGCATGTAGCACTGTGCCCAGCACCAGATTTCACTTCTATAGATGAAGCCTCTGCATTTAGTTAGCTGAGACTAGTCAGAATCAGTAATACCAAAGGGAGGCTTAAACAATAGAAAGTTATTGTCCCATTGGACTGGAGGATGGTTGTATAGGATCAAGATCAAGGCCTCTTTTTCCCCCCCGCTTGCGGGTGCCTGTTTCTTGCTGTGTCTTCACTTGGCATCTCTCCGGAATGCTGTGGAAGGAAAGCGCCAGTGCTCTCTCCTGTCCTCAGGACCCATCCCTATGCTACTAGCAACCATGACGTCATTGGGCCTCAACTATCACCCGAAAGGCTCTCCCACTAAATGCAGTCTCTTGGGCTAGTACTCTTCTTGCATGTGGATTTGATAATGACATATCTCAGGCTGTTACTACTTCCCATGGCTATCCCTCTTGCATATTCCAACAGGGAAGCTCTTACAGGCACACAGTTTGCCCATCACTATTCATCTGCACTGTGCCTTGCCATTACCCTCACCTGGGCCCAGGACCTCATTGTGCACCATGGGTACCAGTCCATTAGTTCCTTAATTTATCTTGTACCTGTAATCGTGACATCATTCCATCCTTAGCAAGTCTGTCCAATATGACTTTTGTCACAGTGGACCCTAAACCCTTGAAATGCTTTTTTGTTATTTACAGGTTAAGTCTTAGGTATCTAAATCTTGCCCATGACCTGCCACAGTCTCTTCTCCAGGACTTCTCATGTGAGTCTCCTTTTCTACTACCACACCCACTCTTCAAGTTTCCGTTTTAGTTATTAGGAGTTGTTGGGCTTTCCCATACTCACACTTTCATGCTGTTCTTTCTTCTGTGTGGAGCTCCTCCACATTCCTCTCCCCCAGAAGCACTCCTGGACATCACTTGTTTCCACTGTATTGCCCTTGCTCCCAGGAAACAGCATGCACATTTATGACCTAGTATTTATGATGCTATAGTAAAATTGTAACAAAAAGTGAAGTTCCTCAGGGGCACAGTCCATTTATGATTTACTTTATGTCTCTCGCACCAAGGACAGTGCTGGATAAATGGCTAGAAGCACAGTAGTATATTTAAGAAACATTCGATCAATATCTCCACCTCTACTTCATTTTTAGTCTTTCCTTCTGTGTCCCTCTCCTTCTCCCCTCCCACCCCTCTCTCACACATATATACATACATACATACACTGGCACTCACACATGCAAGCATACATACAGGTATAATCTCATACATCCTTCTCTCATACATACATGCATACATACATACATGCATACATACATACACATACTCACACTTACTCACCCATGCATGCACACATACATACATACACACACCGGTACTCTCACACACGCATGTACACATACAGTCGTGGTCTCATAATGTTATTGTACCTCATTTTACTAGTGTCGACACCCCACAGATGTGGGATTTTAGGTTTCAGTGGAAGCTGACCAGGCAATGACTCTTTGGAGTTTTGAGCATGTCTTGCTCATGCCTTTGAGAAAAGCAGAGGCAGTCTTTAAATAGGGGCTGTGATGCAGGTTTGGGACTAAGGAACAGAACACATGTATTACAGCTTCTCTGCCTGGTTGAATTGGTAAAAACTGCATTGATTGTAATAGCTACATTAATCCTGTAATTCCTGTCAAAGGATAAGCAAAATGAAGGGATATGAATATGCCTGTGGGGAGCTGGTGTTTCAACATGAGTTATTCCTACTCATGGAGAAGTATCACCATATTTCTCTGTGAAGAACAATAAATTAGTGTATGTGTGTGTGTGTGTGTGTGTGTGTGTGTGTGTGTGTGTGTGTAATGATTTATGAAGCCAGTGCAGTGGAGACAAAATTATTCTGGGTAGCAATTCTCAGCTAACAGTGGCTACAGAGTGAAAAGGTAGAGAACGCAGTTAAAATGTGTCTTGTGCCATCTATTTCCCCCATTAGATTCGTTGCCCACCTTCAATATATGTGGAAAATTCAGAGAATGAAAGCATGTAGGAGAAAATAAAAAGAACAGCATCATCTATTGTAGTTAGAGTTTTCCTGCCTGGCCCAGTCAGGACAAATCTCTCTTACCCGCCAGTCCCACAGTCGCTCAGACCCAACCAAGAAACCACACAGAAACTTACATTGTTTACAAACTGTATAGCTGTGGCAGGCTTCTTGTTATCTACTTTTTCTATCTTAAATTAACCCATTTCTGCTTATCTATACTTTGCCACATGGCTTGTGGCTTACCAGTGTCTTTACATGTTGCTTCTCGTGGCGGCGGCTGGCGGTGTCTCTCTCCAACCTTCTACTTCCCAGAATTCTCTTTTCCCTTGTCCCGCCTATACTTCCTGCCTGGCCACTGGCCAATCAGAACTTTATTTACACAGAGCAATATCCACAGCACTTCCCCTTTTCTTTTTTTTTTTTTTAAGGAAGGTTTTAACTTTTACATAGTACAATTACATATAACAAAACAATTATTAAGCAAGAATTACAGTTACAATATTAAAGAAGATATCCTATCTATCTTATATTTGTGAGTCTAAGATTTTATATCTAACTTATCTTTTATCATAACTGAAGAAATTATAACTATCTAGTCTTTAACCACATCAAAGACCTCAGAAGGATATAATATTACCTGAGAACTGGGAGAAGGATGCAAGCATTTTTTAGGAGTCTTGCAAGAGTAGACAGAGACAGATGGCAGCCTGGACAGTCACCTAATGTTCCTTTGTAAAGTTGGGGCATTTGTCTTTAGCCCACAGGGCTAGAGTCTCTCGGTCATTTCTCTCAGTGTCCTGTAGAATGTCTGGCAGTTTCCTCTGTGAAGCAGGAACCTGAAGGACCATTTTTTTTTTAAGCAAAGTTTAGTGGTCACCTTTCTATGGGTCCTGCAAGTCCAGTTGATCAAGCAGTCCAGGCAAGAACAGTTTGTTTTCCAAATGGCTATTTTTGCCAAGGTGAAGATAAGATATGAAGTGTCTTCAATGTCCATCTTCCTCTCTGAAGTAAAACGGTGCTGCCAGGAGCAGACATGCTTCATTGTCCAGAAAGTCTAAATTTTAAAAATATTTTAAATGCCATATTCTGTAGGTCTTTGAAGTATTTGAAGATTACCTATTTATCTGAAATATGTCTATGTATATCTAGAAGACTTAACTAACATAGCTACGAGTATGATTATCATAGATGACTAATTATTAATCTATTTTTAATTAACCATTACATTTTAAAATGAGCTATACAAACATAATACCTTAAACATGATTAGAAATATACACACAGTATAACAAAATTAACTTTAAGTTTGTATCAATAGACTAAAATCTATACCAATGTAAAACATTTTAAATGAGATGTTGCTCTTTAGAAGTAAGTTCATTAATCTACCCTTTCATCCTATCATATCTATATCATATCCCCTTTTTTTCTTTAGAAAGAGATCACGTTTATGATCAACCTGCTTTAAAGAAAAATATTGGTTTTTTTCTGTCCCACACCAGAGGGCTCTTTTGATTTGGGACATAAGAAGCTCTTACCCTTTTCTTTTAGCAATATGTCTGGGTTTAGAGAAGGAGTGAGCCAATCCATCTCCAAAGCCAGCTTGATGATTTTGGGAATGTGGGCGTAGTTTTTCTTACTACTTCCTGCTGGAGGGGGGCGCTGTATCTTATGGGGACACAAAGAAAATTTTAGGATTATGGAGTAGTCTATTAGGGTGAACCTCTGAGCCAGTTGTCTTGAAACCATTTTGGATGTCGGATCATCTGGGCCATGGTGTCATTGGAGACCTTTCAGGTGGTCTTGGCTGATCAAACCTGATGTATCTTAATCTGGAATAAATCCATAGCCTCTGGCTTTCTGTGGAAACAAAAGCAGAGACTCCTTTCCAAAGCAACATATCTTTATATCCAAATTTTGAAGTCAAGGTACCTTTAAAATTTACATATTTGTTTAACTCAACAGCTTTTATGATCAAATCTTTTTCTGCAGTTAAAAATCCAAAAGATAACATAAACCAGATTCTCTGTGTAATATCCATCTTTGTAAGACTGAAATGCCGCATTGGCTGCTGGCTCCACCCACCTCAGCTTCCCAACATGGTGGTGGTACAATTTACCACCAGCTCTGGGTCTGGAGCCATGTGTACCATCAACTATCAGAAGCAGTTTTATCAAAGCAGTGCATAGCCCAGAAACCCTTTTTTTTTTTTTTTTTTTTTTAACTCACAAAGGCTAAATCCACCACGCAGCAGAGTAAAGTGCCTCTTGTAGATTCCTCATTCCCGCCACACTGCAGGTCAGACGCACACGTCAGGAACCCGCCATAGTAGCTCAAACTGGCAGGCTGTCGTTAACTTGAGAGAGACAATTAGGAAGCTGTTTTTAGCTCCGTCTTAGAATCTTTTTTCTCGGATTTTAGGTGGAAACTCTTGCCCCACGTTGGGCGCCATTTGTAGTTAGAGTTTTCTTGCCTGGCCCAGTCAGGACAAATCTCTCTTACCCGCCAGTCCCACAGTCGCTCAGACCCAACCAAGAAACCACACAGAAACTTACATTGTTTACAAACTGTATAGCTGTGGCAGGCTTCTTGTTATCTACTTTTTCTATCTTAAATTAACCCATTTCTGCTTATCTATACTTTGCCACATGGCTTGTGGCTTACCAGTGTCTTTACATGTTGCTTCTCATGGCGGCGGCTGGCGGTGTCTCTCTCCAACCTTCTACTTCCCAGAATTCTCTTTTCCCTTGTCCCGCCTATACTTCCTGCCTGGCCACTGGCCAATCAGAACTTTATTTACACAGAGCGATATCCACAGCAATCTATAATTCTATTTTGTTCTCCAACAATATTGGTTTAGCTAGGGGTACAGCCGGATAAAGTGTGAAAGATCAAGATCCTAAGAAAACCTAGATATGTGCCAAAATTATCAGAAAGCAACCCATGACGCCAAGAATATAGGCCAGCCCCTACAGTTTAGGGGATCCTGTGCTCCTGAGACCAGAGACTGATCATTATATAAGGGGTGGGCTGATGGGCACTTGTTTTGGTGGCTTGTGACAAAGGCCTTTAGAGTAGCAGTTCTTGTCTGGAAGTCGAGATGAGCAGAGGCAGTGTCCACTAATGCACATAACAAAAAACTTGAGTTTGTGAACCTCAGTGGAAGTCTTGATGCTCTTTCTACCGCATGCACATTGTTGACCATATCATGTAATGTCTTATGGACACAGTGATAGTAACAGAGCAGGGACACATGGAAAAGAAGTCACTGTCCCTTCCAGATCTCCTCGTCATGTTTCCAAACACGAAAGAGCTTCTAAAAGCAGGGGTGAGTTCAGACAGAGGCTCTTTCTTTTCCCCTGCTCAGATAATTGTGTGGTCACTTTATCTGTTCAAGAGATACTGGTTTTCACTTTACCTGTTTAATAGCCACTGCTTGCTCGTCTCCTTCCCTTTGTCTCACCACCTCCTTTGATATTGACCTTTCTCACTAACACAGACTCTCTGGAAATGTATCAAGGCCATGCAAGTGAGGCTTGAGAGAATGGGCTATAATTCAGAAAGAAATAATGATTAAACACTGAAGAGAATCAGCAGGCAACCTCTAACCCCCCACTAATATTTTAATTTTCTATTCTGAGCTTGAAAGGCTTAATTGGAAGTCAAAGATATGTCATGGAGCATTATATACTATATAACATTTTCCATTTATCTGAATTTTATAGTATTTTAGCATAATATATAAAGGCAAAAGAAATGCTATATGATACAACCTAATATTTGCTATTTATTTTTCTTTTCTCAGTTTTTTGATTATTTTTCCTTCTTTGTATTTATTCTTCTCACATAATACATCTCAACTACAGCCTCTTTTCCCTCCATTTCTCCTAGTTCCTCCACTAACCACCTCCCCTGTTTTCTCAATTTTAGAACTAGCCCTTATTATTAAAATGAAACTTGAGCATGTTTCTTTGTAGAGTTGAATTTTGGAAAAGCTTCTTTCCTTTACTATTGTCCTTTAAATCCATATCACATGTTGTCATCATTTATACACGTAGATATAAAAGAATAGAGGAGAGCGTGTAAACTTAGTGGCCTGGTTTAGGTGGTAATAATAAAAGTCATAGTTACTAACAGTAACTGGGCATTTTCTGTGCAGTGGGCACTGTCCAAAGCAGCATGTTTCCATTAATTCAGTCACACTGCATAGCTCAACATGAGGACAGAGTTGGTATTAATCTGCATTCCCATTTTACAACTAAGGGAACTGAAGCCACACTACATAGTAACCAGCCACATAGCCAGATTTGAATTGACAGAGCTGAAACATCAAAAAACAAACAAAAAAATCTTTAAAAATTTAAGATTTCTGTATATTAATTTAATTTCTAATCCTATCAGAGACGTTTAATATTTAAAGAACCATGTAGAGAATTATTTTACCAAGTAGAAAGTCTCTATACCTTCACCCTTTCAGAAAGCTCAGCTTTTGAAGACAGTGTAACTAAGAGCCACATCTCCAGTTTTCCTGTTTGCTAACATGTTTTTTGTTTGTTTGTTTGTTTGTTTGTTTTTGTTTTTTTTTTGTTTTTTGTTTTTTGTTTTTTTTTATGAGGTTGAGGTTGCATAGGGCAAGGAATCCATTTGAGTGCTGAATGCCCTTGATTCTTTCTCCTTCCATCTAATAATCTTGCCTTTCCTTTGGGCATATTTGGTGGCTTTGGAGGCAGTTTTCCCTGAGTCCTTTGCATTGTGTCACTCACATAACAGGGCACTGACCACATCCCCTTTCCCCGAGTGTCTTTTTTAGAGTCTTTGAAGATAAAATGGCTTGGATGTAGCTATAGGGTTGCCCTCCATGGACACACATAGTGTCAGATATAATGAAGATAATGTTTTTACTCTGTAGCAACAGTCTGGCATGTTACTGGCCAGTGTAAAAATACTTGGTTTCTGTAAGCTCAGCCCTGTGGTTACAAAACACCCTGCATGATGAGATATCAAATGGTTTTCTTTGCATTTCTCTAAAAGGAATAAGCACAAAAAATTGCTGAAACTTTGGTGATCATTTCTACAGGTAATGTGACCTTTAACCTAGGAACCTGGAACCATCAACATTTGCAAAGTAGTGGTGGGTGAAGTGGCTGTGAAATCTCAGACCTCTTATGGTACTTGACAATGAGTGTGAACAGAAACCTAAATCCAAGGATGTATTCCAATATAGGGTAGTAAATGGAAGGTGATACGTGGTAAAGTAATCCACAGGGTGGTTACCTGCTTGAGAAAGATATGTAGCAACCTAACACAGACTTGTTCCACCTTGAAGGAAAATCAGTCATATCATCCAGAAAAAGGATTAGTAAACACATTTAAACATATAACTGACAGGTGGCCCAGAGGGTGAAGGCACTTACCATACAAGCCTGAGAGCATGTGTCCAGTCACTGTAACCCATGCAAAGATGGATGAAAGGCAGAACTGAATCCACACAACTGTTCCCTCTCCCCAGATGTGTTAAGTTGACAACAAAACTAACCAGGACAGGCTCTATGTGTTGTTGCCCAGTTTAACAGACATCATTTTAAATGTAGTTTAATCCTTGCCACCTTTTAAATATATTCACTTCAGTAGTTTGAACAAACATATAAGTAGAGACACAGAGAGAAACCATACCAGGAAGATCTTCTTCACTGGCTGAATAATGGTACAGTTCTATAGGGTACAATGTGATAATCTGATGTATTTGTACAATGTACAGTGTTTCAGTCAGAATAGTTAGCATTTCTACCTCCTTAAATCCTCAGTGGTTCTTTGTTGTGGGAATTTTCTAGTTCCTTTACTTTAGTTGTTTATAAAATATATAATTAATCACCATGAACTACAGTCATTCGACTATGCTTTAGAAAAGCCTTTTCCCCTTAAGTCACTATGTTTGGGTACCTACCATACTCCAGTCTTCCTCTGTTACCCATCCCTGCTATGTTAACATGGTCATGAAGTAAGTCAGGTATCTCAATGTTGAACTTACGCGTCTTCCACGTCTCTCTCTTCATTCGTATTTCCTCTATTAAGACCCCAGGAATCCTTCACACTGATCTCAAATATCATCTCCATTTCATTAAACCTTAGGAACATCTCATCCCTTGTATTAATAATTCCACCAGTCTTTAGTGTTTATGTCTTTTCTCACCAAGGCTCAGGCCGGAATTAATTACATTCCATGCATTCTGTTATCATTAAGCCATGTGCTTCTTCAGGTTAGGTGACAGTGTGTGTGTGTGTGTGTGTGTGTGTGTGTGTGTGTGTGTGTGTGTGTGTGACAGAGGAGGGGTTGTATTAGAGGAAACATAGTCTTTCATGGCTGAATATTTTCTTTCTTTCTAAGAAGCTGGGCATTGTGAACTCCATCTTGCTCCATGCTTGTTTTGGACTGACGAGAGGCAGTGGCACCTGGGATGACTCATGGTCTTTACACTCTCAAACTCTGTGGAACAGGGACTGTCAGCAGCAACTGCTTTGGATGTAGCTAAAAGTGTCTGACTTTAGTGACAATATCCCTTAAGCTCATTAAATATTTCAATAAGAGAAAGAACCACAGAACTCTTACCATGTTACATGATTAGTAACAGTACATCAAGCCTTCCACAGCATTACCAAAAAGGATGAAAAGTTTTAGCTTCTCGCCATGCTTACTGAACTGTCTGTTTCAAATGAACTCTTTTGTTATTCATGTTTTTGTGATTGTAGTGCCCCTATAAGGTCTGTAGAGCCAGCATTATCCCCTTTGAACAGAAGGAGACTTTAGATTCAATGTACTTGATCTGCCTAAGGCCTAATCCTCAGGCCAATATTTTTTTGATTTTATCATGCCACTCTCTGACTCTTGGAGATTTATACTGGTTAGTACATAGCCTTTAAGATATTTGGGTCTGAGTGTTATTTTCCTGCATATTTCACTTAACAGCCATACTGATTATTTGACCTTAAAATGTTTTGCTGGTCCTCACATACTGCCAGCCTATACACTTTGAATTCAAATTGAATACTTAGATTCTGTGGCACTTGACTACCCAAACAGTTGCAAAACAATTGCATAAGCTTAGTAGCCAGTGTGGACTGAAATGGACTAGCTCCCAGAGCAGTGTTCATCATGGTTAAATGTTATTAGGATTTTGTGAGTTACACCCTGTAAGCTATTTTATCATCTAAATGCCACATGCCAACTGATTGCATTGAACATCTACGTAAGCCATTCTGAAAGCCAACTTTCAATCTTGCATAAGACCCCTTTATTATTCCTGGTACATTCATAGTAATCCAACTGCAAAATTTTTGCTTTGAAGAATTTGACCATAGAGAAATGTATGGTATAAATATTTTCACTAACCCACTGAAATGTTGTTATATCCCATTTTCGACATAAAATAAATTAAAAATGATAATACAAAAGGTAATTTTTCTGAGGCTGTTTTTGGCAGTTACTTTAAGCAGTACTTTAAGAAAATCATAAAATAACTGGAAAAGCAAATATTCACCATCAGAGAATCAGTTCTCATCATTTGAAATTATTATCTTGGTCTGCAAGTATACAGATGATCTCCTAACTTTGAAATCCAATTTAATCAAAGAAAATGAGCTTCCAGGTGGCTTTCTGAAGCAGCCATCCCACAAAATAAACATTCCCTTTAACCTATTCATTGTGGCATATAGTTAGGAGCTTTCAGAACTAGCATTGGATTGTATTCCATTTTCTTGAGTGGAATTAGAAGCAGGGGGCATCAGACACAAGGACATCAGAACACATTGACTGTGAAATTTCAGGATTAAAAACTAAAAAAAAAAAAAAAAAAAAAGTCTTCTCAATTTATAAGTGTAGTACAGTGAGGACTTATGGTTGTGGCTACAGAAAAAATATTCATTTTACTTAGATATTCATAACTCTAAATGGAGTGTTTCTTGGCCTGTGTACTTGAACATATTCATGTGTGAATGTGTATATAAAACATACAACACATAGTACGTATAACATGCACATGGCTTTCGTAAAGGTATTCTGATCAGTTATTTGTTTATGTGGTGTCTAGTCAAATGGAGAAATCACAATAAAAGGCTAAAAGGTTTATAACAACTTTAGAGAGTTGTGAATGCCCTAAGATCAAAGGTCAGAGATCATCTCAGTCTCTGAGGCTTCACTTGGTACATTGTTGGTGTGGTACTGCTTAACTTTTCATACCTTTAACAAACACATGGAAGAAAAGCTTCAGAGAGGAAAGATTTATTCAGATGCATACTTTCAAAAGGCTCATCAGCTGATTGGTAAGCATCATGAGGTTGGGTAGATCATATGGAACAAAGAACATGTGGTAGAGAAACTTCTTCACTCTATAGCAATTGGGAGACAGAAAGACAGAGAGGAGAGGAAAGGGTTCCAAGAGGAGAGGAAAGGGTTCCAAGCAATGGATACAACCTTTGAAGGCATTGCTCTATTGACCTACATTTTCCAGTTAAAATTCACTTTCTAATGGTTCCATTGTCTCCAAAACCAGCACCAGCAGTTCCAGACCAAGTTTTCAACACATGAGTATGAAGGTCTTACCTCACCATACTTCAACATAACAACGTTCTTGACAAATCCTGTACCCTTATCAATTCCCATACAAAGATCGTATCATTTAAGTCCACTTAAATCCAGCAGAGAATGTTATTGTAAAAAAATAATTGTAGAACAAATTTTTTATGAAGTACATCATTCTCTAAAGCACATTTTTAAGCTTTGATAGTTTGCATCTATTGTTTTTCATAAAATTTTTGAAGTATTTTTCTTGGAATTGTTCAAACTCCTGACTAATGATCCAATACAAATCAGAATGTGAGGAGACACATGTTGTTCTTGGTGCTGTCAAAATGACAGTTTCTTGGTAGCACTATTTTAAATGGCCCATTACACATTGGGTCCATAGTATTATTTGGGGATATTTACTTCGTCTTTGATTATAAGCATATAGAGGTCACAGGCTACAAAGTTTTCTTATTATAGTGCCAACAACTATACCACACCAGATCAAGCTCCAAGTTGACATGTTTTTAGAGATAATGAATTCTATTCCAGTAGGAAAGAATCACCCTGATTGAACTGGGGGAGGTCTAGGTGGAAAAAGACACTTTTAAACAAGAGATTGGTTATAAAAGACAAATACTGAGTTAAAATTACAAACATATAAATTCTGTGGCACATCAATACTTGCCCATATATTAAGTAAAATAACTCAGACCGACAAAAACAAACGCTGCATTTTCTCTCGCACATGCACTCTGAGCCTTGCTGTTGTTAAGTATGTGCATTTATTTGGGCTTCAGTGTGGGTAGAGGCTGAAAAACTAGAAAGGGGCTCCTGAGGTGGAAGGAAGGAAGCTTGAGAGGAGGGTAAGAGAACTCATGGAATCTGAAAGTAGAAGGGTATGAGCAAGAGTGGAAGGAAGAGAGAAGGGAAGAAGTTCAGCCCAAACTAAGTATGTGTGAAAATGCTATAAAAACTTTTTGTTACTTTGAATGCTATTTTTAAAAAAAGTAAATAAAAACAATTTAAAAAGAAATACTGTGCTAGGATTTTTGGTTAATGAAAGACATTCATTGAAGGTTACTTGGCATGTGTGTTTACTTGTTATGTCAATGTGGGATTACATGGATATACAGGAAAACATTCATATTTGCGCTCATTCATGCAGAGTCCAGAGGTCAGTCTTTCTCAATCACTCTCCACTTTATTTTTTGTGGCAGGGGCTCTCCCTGAACCTGGAGCTCGATTGTTTGACTAAACTGGCTATTAGCAAGCCTCAGGTGTCCTTCTGTTTCTCCTCCCTGGCATTGGCATTACAGGGATGCTCCTGTCCCCTTTCCTGTGGGTTCTGAGGATTAAACTCAGGTCCTTATGCTTGTATGGCAAGCACAGTACTGACTGAGCCATCTTCCCAGCCCTACTTCTCGCATTTATTGATAGCAACGACCTCAACAGAACTGGGAGAATTTTGTTCTAAATAATTATCTCTTGTGTCTTCAAATGTAAAAGTCAATTAACAGTCACAGTTTTTGTGCTATCTGCAAAGTTATAAGTGAGGGAACTTAGGAATTCTCAAAGCATGTGTTAGCAGAGTGACAACTCTTACCTTTTGCTTACTAACTATAGTGCAGTCTTTCTTCTCCAGATCATAATAGAAAACGCAGAAGTGAAAGGAAATCTCAGTAGAACCTAAATTCATCAGTCAATTGGGAAAGAAATCTAAAGGAAAAAAAGAGACAAATTTATCTCAGGCAAAGAAGTTGTTAGGCGTGCGGAGTAAGGGAGACAGGATTGCTAAGATCTGGGCTGTCTTCTGGGGCCTCACTCAAGGAAGGAAGGATGATTCTACCTGTCACTGTTTGAGAGTCACATTTGCTTCAGCTCAACTCATTACTTGATGCTCTGCATAGGGATTGAAATGCACGAAAGAAAACATCCTTATTACTTACAAAATCAAGCTGTCTAGGAGCTACAATGAAGCAGTGTTGTAATTCAAGCTCAGTTTCTATTGAATTTGTCCTTAAAGCAAGGCATGCAGTAGAAGTATTAAGGAGGCCAGCTTCTTGTGCTGATGAATTTATGCAATAATAGTGAAGGCTACTCAAGAGAACAAATAATCAATAGGAAATGATTTACCAAATTTTAACTTGTTCTTGTTTTTAATAATTTAGAAATTTCATTGGTAATTGGAATATGGAGAAGAACATCTGTGTGTATAACATTTTCATCTAACAAGATTTTTCAAATAGGTAGGTAAGGCATTATTTATAGATGAGAAGCTAGTGGTATATCTAAACTGTCCAGACACATTTTGGAAGAACTAAGGCACACAACATTAGATCTTTTACTCATTTTAATGCTCTTGGTTTTCAAGCCATAATTCTTAGAAAGACAAACTATGTGATGAAATATATATTAAGTCTATAGTTAGCAAGTTGGTGATTTGTACTCTAGTTCTAAGTTATTTACAATTCCTAATTTTTATATAACACACACTATAATTTGGTAGTGTTTATGTGAAAATTATTTTATAAGAAAAACTGTCAAGAGAAATCCATGATCAGCTAAATTAAGCCTGAAAAATAACATAATGCCCTTTTACAAAGTGTGCCTCACAAATATAAATGCTGTTTTTGCTCCTTCCGAAATTGCTCTGAGGTTGCACTCCCTGCACACTCACCACGTTCAAATGCATTAAGGCACATCAACCATAGCCTGACTCTGATTTGGCCTTTCAGTTGAATTTCTTCAAGTATTTAGTGCTTCGTAGAAAACATCATCTGTGATCTTCCTATTGTTGTCTTTTAAAGAGTGCTTCTTCAGTGGTCGGGATAGAGCTTTCTCTTGGTTTTATTGTTGTTGTTTTATCTGTATTTTGTTTTCCTCAAAAGCAGTTGTATCTCGAAAGGGAACAACCATGATGAGCTCTTCGGATTCCTTCAAGGTGAAGACTCTGAGACTCATGCTATTTCTCTCAGTCCTAGTTCCTTCTGGTACTTAAATGGAGCGTGTTAGTCAGATGGTCAAAGGCCTGATGCGAAGGGTAACTTGGCAGTGCTGTGCAGGGCTGGATGTACTAGGTAGCCTAGATAATGAGAATGGCCATTGGCACTCATCCTGTTTATTCTTGGCTGTGTTCTGCCCTAGTCTTTGTGTTGCTTGTGGGTGAATGAAAAGACATTTGTGTTGAGTAAAGTGTGGCTCCAGCTGTGTGACCCAGCCATGGAAGCTCGACCTTGTCCGTTCCTTCTGCCAAAGCACCTCAGTTTAGAACAAATGGCCTGGAAATCTCCCCTTCATTCCTGCTGCCATCCCCAACCCTGTCCCACCTGGATTTTGAGGTCAAAAACCAGGCCAATTTCTGTGGTGAGCTCATCCTCCTGAGCAAAGGTGAAGGGATTTGCACTTAGAGCTGCTGAGAACACAGGATTAGCCTGGGAGCTCACAGGCTTAGCTTGTACACTGCACCAGTGTTTCAGATTCAGCTCTTATTGATTCTCTGTTATGAAACATTCTAGAAAAAAAGGTGGAAATCGGCTATGTGTGGTGCGGGTCATTTATTTCAGTCCTTCTATCTGGCAGCTTTTCTTTCTTTTTTTTTTTTTTCCTCCTGCAAAGCAATAGTAATCTAGGTTTGGTTGTGAAAACATTTAACTCTTTATACTGTTTCTAAGTATCTTTGGAAAATAATGATAAATTTTAAGAGTTGTATGTTCAAGGAAAAACCAGAGTGTAAAATATGAAGAAAGACCTTTGGACAGAGGTTGGTATGTTGAATAAACTGGAGGCAAAATATGTTTGCACACAGCAGAGGTGAGATTTGATGAGTGGCACTCCCAATATGGAGGTGAGGTCTGCAAGGCTGTGGGGTTCAAATTACTAAAATAGAGGAGCATGAAATATTCTTCTGTTTAGAGGAAATTAAGTTGGTAAAGAAGGTATATTATGGAGCAATCCTGGATCTAATAGTATCTTTCACATCCTGATATTATATCAAGAACAGAGCAAAATCTGAAGGGAAAATTTGTCTTCATATCATCAAGTAATTTTCTTGTTCTTTATTTGGTAATATGAGGACAAAGCTCTTCCTTTTGTTCCTGTTTCTAGGGCATGGTGTTTAGACAGCTTGTTCTATGTCACACTGAGTATCTATAGTCTCCTTACCTCGCCCTTCTCCACCTGCTTTCTTACATACAGTATTTTCATTTTGTTGGCATTGGCATTGGCCTGTTTTTAAATTATTTTCTCTGAGATCTATTGAGGAAAATTAGGTCAGAGCAAGTCAGACAATAAACCTGACATAACAACATTCCTACCTGCTGCCTTGATAGGGTTTTTCAAAGCTCGGGAGCTCCAGCAAACAGGAGCATTTTGCACATATGTTCTCCTTTGTCAACCTTCTGTAGCACTGACTCCCTGTGTTCCTGCACAAAAACAAATTTGGAAAATCTAATCAAAGCTAATGTTTGTTACTGTTCTACTGGTCTTTCCTAACTTTACTTGTTAGATATTATACATGTATGGAGACATATTTGAAAGGCAGCAGCATGTGTGGTGAGTAGAGAAAGCACTGAGTGAATGAAGTCATGACTGAGTGCATGCTATTGACATGGAAATGCCACATCAAGGACCCCACAGCTTGTGGCATAAGCTTTTCTTGGCATACTAAATATGAGTGTTGACAATGTGTGCAGAATATGTCCACTGTCACTTTCTCTCCCTAGATGTTTAGAGCTTGATGTCTGATCCCCTACAGAGAGTGCTCCCAACTAGGCCAGTTACATCCCTTCCCTTGATCAAGCTGAGCACCATGAATCCTGTCTCCTTGTTTATCTATATGTAACAACCAGACCGTCTTGTTCAGTTGTATGCACTAACTTCACCTCTGTGTCAATCCTATATAACAAACAGACTGAGCTTCTGGGTGCTGAAGTTTGTCCATAAGAGATTTCTATGCACAAAATCCCAGCTTTTCTGTGTGTCCTTGTGTCTGCCTTTCTGTCATTTCTTCATTCTCTTGCTGCCCCCAGTCAGGACCAAGTGCCTGTGGCTGAGTATGGACGTAAGCATATTTTATTATTCTAATCTTTATTACAGCACAATGGTAGGTGCATTATCTGATATATACTTGTTTGTTAGCCATAGCTGATATCAGATAACATGGGGAGTTCTGAAAACCCGGCAGTGCATACTATTTTTGTGTTCTGGTGAAAACTACCCTAGAAATCTTCACATTTTAGACTGAATTTATTTGGACCTATTTATGCATACATATCATGGAGGCACAAAATTCTAACTCATGGTCTGTACTTCTGATTGGTTAAAAAAAAAAAAATTCATCCTATGAACCTGGGACTCTAAGCCCCAACAGCTAGTTCTGTACTCTGTGCCCATGTGCTAGAAATTTTTGAGAGATTTGAAACTTGAAATTCATCCCTTGTCCTCTATGACTGAGCCTAATACAGCAGACAATGGGTATCTGACCTTTAATTATTTATATAGGTCCATCCCACTGTGGATAATGCCATCTTGATCTCCTGTCCTGACTTCTCTTAATAATGGGCTTTGACCTGTAAAATAAAGTAAACTCTTTCTTCCTGAAGTTGCTTTTAGTTGTGGTACTTTTCATAGCAACAAAAATGCAAAACAGGACATATGTTGGCACTGAATGTGTGGTGTTGCTGTGATGGAACCAACCATGTTGGTTTTTGTGGGGAAGATTTTGGAAGCATTTGGAACTTTGGACTGGAAAGGCCATTGAATGTCCAGAGCTTAATGAAGTATTGTGGGAACTTGGAAGATAATGCTGAGAGCAATGAAAATGATGGAGATTTAACTTGTGACATTTCAGAGAGACATTTGAAAATCCCTCAATGCTGTGGGATCATTTGGTATTTGGGGCTAAAAATTTGTGGAAATGAAACCTTATTTTATTGGCACAAATAATGCCTGTTAGGTGGGGCTGAAGAATCAACTCTGATTAAGAGACCCACATTGACCGAATTTTGGGGGGAAGTATTTCCTCAGGGTTAGCGCATGGCTAAGCGGTCCAAGACTGCATGTGAAGCTGACAGTTGAACATGGAAATATGAACTACTGATTTTGGAACCATAAAACCTGCAGCACTAAAGAGGTCATGGACAGAAGCTGGGCCTTGGTACACTAAGAGGCCAAGAGAGCCCATTAGTCTAGTGGAAGTCCAGTTGCAGTGAAGACCCCAAGATTGAATGGGGTTATAGGCAAGAGATATGCCTTTGCACAATGTAGCAAGGTCTTACTACCTGAAGATAAGTCAGGAGGCCCCAGAGTACTAGAGATACCAGGCCCCTGGTGTCACCACCAAGGACAGCAATAGATGGACAGTAGAAGTAGCTTAAGTCTACCAGACAAGCTGTGTGTGTTGTGGCTAGCATTGCTGGAAAAGTGGAGTTGCCCAAGTCTACAGGAGTCCAAAAGACTGTCAGTAATCTCAGACTCTGAATACACATGCTATGCTTAGCTTCCTCCCTTCCTCCCTCTTGGAATAGGAAAGTGTGTGTGTGTATGTGTGTGTGTGTGTGTGTGTGTGTGTGTGTGTGTGTGTGTGTGTGTGTTGTTTTGAATTTTATAGAATCCCACAGTTGAGAGGCTGAATTTTTAAAGAAAATTTGGAGTTTTAAATTGTTGGAATTTTTAAGACTGAGGGACTTCAAAAGTTGTACTCTTTTATGTTGTGAGATTAATATAGGATCTTGGGAATAAACAAGAAAAGGAGGGCTGTGGTTTAATAGTCGTGTGTTTTTGTGTTAAGTTGACAAGGGGTCAGTTGTGCTGCTTAGTATTGTGTCAGTTGCACAGAATCTGGGGTCCTCTAGGAAGACAGAACCTGGAATGAGAAAGGGCCTCTATCATATTATCCATAGGCCAGTTTGTGGAGTATTTTCTTGATTAATGATTGATGTGGGAGGGCCATCCCACTGTGAGCAGTGCCACCTCTGGGCAGGTTGCCTTGGAAAAACTATTTCAAAAAGAAAAAGGTATCTGAACAAGCTGTAGGGAGCAAGCCAGCAAGCAGTGTTCTCTATGGCCCCTTGTAGCATGAATTATTAGAAGATATGATTAATAAAAACAAACCCGGAGCCAGGTATTGGGGTGAACACTGAAAGATCAGAGAGACAGAACCAGCCACAGCTAACCTCACCTCGCCAATTCCTCAGGGGATCTCATTTCCTCAAACTGGAAGCCTCTGTGTCCTCACCCGAATGAATCTCAGCTGAACTGCTGCTCAAAAGCCTGAAAGCTTAACAGACTCTAGCATCTGGTTTTCACACCTTAAATATCTTTCAACTTCCTGCCATCACTTCCTGGGATTAAAGGCATGTGTCACCATGCCTGGCTGTTTCCAATGTGGCTTTGAACTCACAGAGATCCTTTGGAATGCTAGGATTAAAGGTGTATGTGCCACCATTTTCTGGCATCTATATCTAGTGGCTGTTTTATTCTCTAACCCCAGATAAGTTTATTAGGGTGCACAATACATTGGGGAACACAGTATCACCACAGTCTCTGATTCTGTTCTTCACTCTAGGTTCCTGCCTCCGTTCTTGCTTGAGTTCCTGTCCTGACTTCTCTGTGACTGCCTGTTATTAGGGCATATAAGCCAAATAACACATTTCATCCTCAAGTTGCTTTTGATCATAACATTTATGAGAGCAATAGAAAGCAAAATAAGAAAGTAGAGGTTTATAATATTTATCAGAGCAATGGATGCCTTGGGCTTATCCTCGTCTCTAAATTTCACGAGCAACCTTTCTCTGTGCTCCTGAAAACCCATCCCATTCTTTTTAATAGGTTCTCCTTAAGCAGTACTTACACTTCCAAAAGTTCTATCACAAACTAATTCTTACCAGTGATCTACCTCCATACTTCCTTGCCACCTTTCTTCGTGTACTATTCAAACACTCATTTCTATATTCATGGTTGTTTTTATTCTAACCTGAAAATGACCTTCCTCTACTTTATTAATTAAAATATGGAGATCCGCCCTATATCCCTCCTTTATTAGACAGTTTCCACTGACAGATCGGTTCCTACTGTGCTGTTTTTTTCTCTTAGCTCATATTTTATTAAAATGATCAGGTGCTATTTCCATCTAGGCAAACAAATTCTAAGTTTCTTGAGGACAAGGATAATTTTAGTCATTAATTGATTCATACTTTCATTGTAAGTTCTTCAGCATTGAGTAGTATTGTGATTTTAGCTTCTGGAAAGTGATTATAAGGATGACATATAGAGTGAATGGCAGGAAGCAGAGGGAGGTGTTGAGGATCATCAGAGTATTTCCCGAGTCTTTCCCCCATGAAACCTCCCACATCATTCTTCAGGCACTCCTTCTATTACAGTGTGCAGCCTCTTTTCTTCCTGCTTGTCTCTACAGTAATGTAACACTTATTTTGATGACACCCTGTTAAAATGAAGGTTAGATTAGCATCCTCTGTGTCCAGAGACTGAAACAAATACTGACATTTCTAATACAATTAGGACTGTTTGCTGAAACTTACGGCTTGCTGGGACTTTTATCGGCAGCCGTATTTGAAAGTACCACAGATGTGCATGGAGTATGTGATGTAATGAGAAGTCGTCCCTGCAAAATCAAAATGATTGATTTACAGCAGTGGCTATAGCAAACTTTTAAGCTAGAAACTTGAGGGTTTTTTCTTTACAAACTTCTGTTCATATTTGCCAAACTAGAATGTACAGAGTTTACCTGTCCTCAGAATGGATGAATCAACCATGCCTCGATAGAAAAGTCTTAAATATAATAAGTTTTTTGGGGGGGTCTTTGCACACCAGAATTTATTTTTCATACCACTTTGTGATGCTTGGAATATTCTCATGTTTTCTTTTTGAGATTATAATGACATTGTTTCTCCCTTAAGGAAAACTCCCTCAGAACCATCCTTGCTCTCCCCGCTCAGCGTTTCTAAGGTTTCTGTTATTCTTTATGTGGGATTGAGGACTCATAAGAATTTCTTTTTATGAAAAAGAATGGGCATTTTTAAAGAAATGGATATAAAATTTTTAATTCAAACCACAATAGTTAAATTGCTCTAGAGCTTATACCCCTATATTGTACCAGATTGTAATAAATGTGTCTGTCAATTAATCATGAATCATATAAAAGATAATAGCCTTGCTATAATGGGAACAAAGCCACTTCTAAACACCCCTCTGCGATGCATTCTAGGCTATTCTAATTCTGAGTGAATCAGTAACAAGAAAATAGTACTGAAGCCAGGATTCACTGCCACAACCAGATAATTGACACAATTCTTGAAGGGGAGAAAAATTCCTCTGTTTATATTTATATTTGCATATAAAATTTCCACTCTATTTATTTATGTGTGTATAAAAATATATGTGCAAACAATTGTACAGCTATAGCAATATTTTTCATGGAAGTATGATTAGGTCCTGTTTTCTCAGACTCACCACTATTTTTCTTAGTATAATACACTTAGATGTTTATTAAACTTCGGAAATGTCATAGTAGTGTTATCACCCTGGCTAATCTTGTCCACCTGTCAGGGTACTATGAAACTGGAGTATGTCTACAAGCCGCTGCTCATGGCGGCTCCGACTGGAAGATGTGCTGCAGGAATGAGAGGAGAGTCAGTTCAGCTGTGGAATGCAAATGCCTTTTAGGAGCGTCTTCCTGGCTGCATTGGCTGCATTGGCTGCTAAGCCCCATGGCTGGCAGCACAATTCCCAGACATTATTTGCTCAGCATCCGATTTTGATTTTTGATTTTTGAGTGCTGTGCAGGGTGCTGAACTAATTTTTCCTTATTTTGTCTAGGCTGTCAGTTTTTGACACTGGATGGTCGTGTTAATTTCCCATTTCTTCCCCAAAGCAGATGCTCAAATTTTTTCAGAATTTCATGGCAATAATTTTTGAAGGCTTTACAAAAGTATAAATTTTCTTTATCATTATAATGAAGCTTGACAAATGGTCCTAAAGGAGCAGGTAAAATTTCCTTGTAGCTGAGGGAGCTGGTTGTAATCAGGCTGTTACCAGGCAACGGGTCCTGTGGTTACTGGTTCCTTA
The DNA here is from genome assembly GCF_903995425.1 of Onychomys torridus. Taxonomy (NCBI): domain Eukaryota; kingdom Metazoa; phylum Chordata; class Mammalia; order Rodentia; family Cricetidae; genus Onychomys; species Onychomys torridus. The sequence continues at coordinate 13,346,593 of NC_050463.1, forward strand.
ATGTCTCTAAACCTGGAATTTCATTCTGTGAAGGGGTGAGAAACCTTGGGAAAACAAAACAAGAAAAAATGATTACACTTCTTTCTTTGAAACCGGCCACTCTGAATCATTTGTACTGGGGTTATTCTATGTGTCCATTAACCCAAATGTATATTTTTATGATCAGGATATCCAGGGAAATCAGGCCTTGCCCCAGGGAATGATGTTAGTGTATTAGAGGGACAGCAGGTTTCTTTGCTGGAGATCAAGGCAATGTCTCTAATTGAGTCATACAACCCATCTGTGATCCTCTATGCCAGTTCTGGCCTGCTGCTGTTTAACTGCAGGTTTCATGAGCCATCTAGAGTAATTCCAAGAGCTGCTTTTGGTGTTATCTGAAACACAGATATCTGGAAAGTGTAGCTGGTAGAGGAATCTCTTCACTATGATTAGCTATTACCTATGCAGACTGGCTTGTTTCATTTTGATAGTCATACATGCAGGTAACATACTTTGATTATATGCAGGCTTCTGTATTCTTTCAGATTTCCTTCATCTTCCATAAAGGCCCCAAAGGATAATCTGCTGTGGGATGTTTTGAATGTTAAATATGTTTCTCTGATTGATTAATAAATAAAAGACTGATTGACCAATAGCCAGGCAGGAAGGATAGACAGGACAAGGAGAAAAGAGAATTCTGGGAACAGGAAGGCTGAGACAGAGATGCTGCCAGCTGCCGCCATGACAAGCGAGATGTAAGGTACCAGTAAGCCACGAGCCATGTGGCAACTTATAGATTAATAAAAATGGATTGATTTAAGATATAAAAGCAGTTAGCAAGAAGCCTGCCACTGCCATTCAGTTAATATGAAATATAAAAATATAAGTCTCTGTGTGTTTACTCGATTGGGTCTGAGCAACTGTGGGACTGACGGGTGAGAGAAATTTGTCCTGACTGTGAGCCAAGCAGGACCAAAAAAAAAAAGAAAAAAACAACCAAAACCTCTAGCTACAATGATCTCATAAGCACAACCCAGAAACCATAGCTTTGTACCTTGGCATTGTCAAAATATCATAAACAGGTATTAAAATAGCAAACACTTTTTTAGGAAACCATGAGATATAAACATTTTCCATGTGCTTTATTTCAAATGATATTGCACAGCTGAGATAATATGTTGAAAAATCCCTGCTTGTTAACAAGTATAGCGAGGAACATTCTATAGAATGCTTAAAGCATTTGCCTTCCTCTTTGCATTGACCAGGGGGGGAAATGAGCCAGATTTGTAAGGAACTGAGTGTACATTTGTAAAAATGCACTATTCTCAGGTCTGTGCAGAAATCTTATTTAGTATTAGAAATACAGTTAGTGCTTTTGCAATTTGTCTTTATTGCAACAAATGGAGAGTATGATGAATTATAGGCAGAAATGTACCATCTGATAATGTACCATCTGATAGATTTAGCCCTTGCATTGTAAATCTGAGTTCTAGGGTTTGTGTCTCTTCAGTGTATGCTTATATCTACTTTATTTACTTTATGTCATATAATGAAGCAAATATTAAGTATATATTTATCTTCTTCATTATCATTAGCACCTTTTTCTTTATATATATTTATTTTTTAAAAATTGTATGTTTTAAGGTTATAATATAATTATACCACTTTCCTCTCTTCAAATCCTCCCATATGTGGCTTCTGGTTCTCTTTCAAATTCATGGTGTCTCTCTTTTTTTTTTTCATTAATTATTGTTACATACATATACCATCTATATAGTCCTGAGCTTTAATTTTAAAAGAATGCTCAATATTAGTAAGCTTTCCTGCAATATATGGAGCGTGGTCTGTACAGAAAAATGACAGGCAGCAAATAAACAACTGGTACAATCTCCTGTCAATTTCATGTGAAATCCATCTGAAAGTTCTTTGTCTTCAACACTCAGAACTTACTATGTCACACTGCTAAATCCTAAAGCCCTGTTTGGCCTCTAAGAAAACTTGTAAGACCCCATTTTGCTGAACTCTCCCAGATCCATCCCTCCCTTCCTCCCTCCCTCCCTCCATCCATCCATCCATCCATCCATCCATCCAATCCTTGCTTTACTCAAAGAGCCTCCTGATCTCTGGGAAGAGCGTTAAGCTCTTCCTCAGCTTTCTCATAGAAGTGGTATTTTGAAAATGACTGAGCAATATGCATGTTTGCAAGGAATTCAGGGACTTCTCATGCAGGTTACTCTTAGATCATAATTTCAGCTCAACCCCTGTCTCATCCCATCCATGCAAGTGACACTTCAGCCCATATATCATAGGAAAATGCTTTGCCAAGCATGTCAAAGCCTATTCCCCACTTCTACCAATGAGTAGAAACTTTGCTTCCTGGTCCTCTCTAACATCTGCGGCTCTGGAAATGTGAAAGCAATATGTCTTTTAAAAGGCTTTCACTCTCAGGACCCCACTTTAAATGAGTGCCACTATGATTCATCATGGCTGAAAGCTTGGCTGTATCACCTATAATCTGAGTGTCTAAGGATTGATCCAATTACACTGGGCCAGATCCTTCAAAATCCCCTTCCTCTTCTAGAAATAAAGACCTACCAGTCTCTGAAAGATCCCTGATTTCCTTTCATATGTGACCAGCAGCAAGTTATTAATTTGAGACATTGCTAGTGCCCATCAGTTCATCTGCTGTGTTGTCTCACCCCTATCCAGAGATGAAGCTGTTGAGGCATCACACACACACACACACACACACACACACACACACACACACACACACACAGAGAGAGAGAGACAGACAGACAGACAGACAGACAGACAGACAGAGAGAATCCCTTTACCTGCCCTATCCAACATTTGCCCTTTGCTCCATGTAGGTAGCTGTAGCTGATAGCTAATGTACTGTACTGAGCCAGTACCATGCACATAGGTGATGAGACCTTTCCTTCTGTATAAACATTTTATGTTGTCTAAAAAAAATCTTCTGACTTCAATTTTTTCTCTTGTCCCCCTATTCCTTTTCTCTCCCTGTCCCTCATTCCAACTTGGAAATTCCTTCCTACAGTTTTGTTAGTTGTTATATCCCCCCTTTGAAACCAATAAGTAGGTTATGGGCATGGGAGAATGTAGTAAAAGTTAACTGACTAAGAAAAGGAAAAGAAATTACTCTTTTTTTCCCATTGCTAAATTAAGTGTCACATATTGTGAAATAATGAAACTGTTTCCATGGAGAAAATGTATGGGAAAAATAGTTAAATTATTTTTAAATTTTTGTGTTTTGACCAGACAGAGAAATTTTCACAGGACTTGGTCTGATATTTGTTCCCCCCAACAAACCTTATTCTAGTCAAATCAAGGTAGAAAACATCAGGCCTTCTCCTTGTTTAATATTAACAAGAGGAATTACAGACGGCTGAACTCTGATCGGAAAAACTAGTCTACAAGTTCCATAAACACACAATTCTCATTTTCAGCAATAATTTAAAATACTGCAGTTATTTATTCGTGTGTGAGTTATTTGTCTTTTGTGGGCACAAGAAGTAACTTTATGATTGTGGATGTCCATGACATGCATGGACAAATTCAGACTGTCAAATTTAGGGACGATGACCTTAACTTGTTGAGCCATCCTGCAGGCCCTTAGTGGTAATTATTATGGGTGTGCCTTTTGTGGAAATGGGCCTTTCTTTTCATTTCTTACCAAAGTAGTGAGTATAATAAATAGATCAAACTGTTCACCATTAAGGTGATTTAGTGAGCCTCAGCTGTATGGGTGAGATTTATATTCAGATTCTTGACACTCATCCATTTTCAACTTTAGGTTTTTCTGAAGCAATAAATCCTGATCTGCATGTCTGGGCACATGTATTTTATAGCTGGATGCCAGAGTTCAAAGCCATCTAACAGCATGGCTTTAGGAATTGTTCACTTTTGTGAGTCTATATCTTCAAATATTCACTGTGTACAATGGTAAGCATGTATCATAAAGCAAGAAGCCTTGCATGCAACAATCAAATCAAAATACCTGGGTAAACATTTAGTGTGTGCTAATTATACTCACCTTCTCTGCAGCTACAGTTGGATTAGTTGCTAAGAGACTGCCCAACCGCCAGAAGGATATTTATGTTTAAAACCTGGCTTTAAGAATTAAGTTCTATTTGTGCACATAAAGGAGGTTTTCAAATGTCACTTGTTAGGCTTGCAATTTTATAGGGGCACACATCTTCTTTATGTCATGTTCCCACAGTTCACACACATCTTCTTTATGTCATGTTTCCTACAGTTTGCACACATTTACTTTATGTCATGTTCCCACAGTTTTGTAAGTGCACAGGCTGTGATTGCACAGAATTGTCTCCGCAGAGCCTGTCTGCCTGGCATGTGATAGGCATTCAAGAACTACACATGGAGGAGAAGAGAGGGGTGGGAGTTGGTGTACTTGCTATTATGCCAGGGCTTTGCCTGTGACTGTCTCCCTGGCCCGCGGGGAAAGAGAAGACAACGAGGAGCAATGATGATGCGGCTTCGGCCAGGGAGGCCCGAGCCTTCTCTTTAGTTCTAATGCTTCCCTGAGGTGTGCTACAGTGGGAGTGTCATGGCAGGGGCAGGGAGGAGTAGGCCACTCCTAAGTTCTAAGAGGAACAAGTCAGGGGAAATCTTGTCATAATTCAATAAAAGGTATGCTCTCTTGACTTTTTGTGGCACAACTATTCCATGGAAAGACATAGGCAGGGAGATAAATCCCTAGCTTTATACAACATCTCCTAAGTGACTTCTCAAGATGAAATGTCCCCTCCAAAGGCAGAGTTGTAAGTAGCAAGAGCAGAGCTATGTGACCTGTGCCAAAAGAAAAGGAGTCTGTTGTTGCTGGGTACCTTCCCTTTCTTCCTTGTGATGGGTTGGGAAAGGCCTTGAAAATTTGTTTCCTAGATATAAAATATTTTCAACTAATTAGTTTCACTGCATCAAGTATTTACTAAGTGCCTCCTATATTAGTAATATAAAGGAAGAGAAAGAATCATTAATTAAGCTATGCACCTCATATACACCATCTCACCTGCCATCATTGTTACTGCAAAGATGGAAACCAGATAATTATACCAAAAATACCAGGTACAAATTCTTTCTGCTCTCTCTGATACCAAGAGTTAACATTTTGAAGTTCAGAAAGTATTTGGGAAAGTCAGGAAATGGAATAAACTGCTGGAACTCATTAAGAGTAAAACCGTAGAACGTTTTATTACAGAAACTGGTTGGCTCTCACAGAACCTAGAAGTTGATAAGGGAGTACATAGTTAATTTTATATGGAACTAAAGAAGTTGGCCTTAAAGCCACTTAATTCACAAAACTGATGAATGTGAGTTGCAGGATCCCTGGACATAACCACATGAATTCACAGCTTTTCAAAATGTTTTCTCATTCTTGAGTGTTAAATACATTCAACATATAAAAGTAAAATGAGAAAATGATAAATAAGATTTCTCCACTCACAGCCAGAAGCTATACTGTGTTATGTCAGGAAATGCATAGTAGTCTATGCAGAGTCCTGGCCATGCAGATCTAAAGGGAAGAATCTGAGAAAGCCTGCAGAGCTGGAGGGAACCCTCCAGGGGAACCTGAGTCCATCAAAGGGGTTTGAAGGGCAAAAGTAGCTTATTGACTAAAGCAAGGTTCATAGGAGTCAAAGACATGTTGTGTGTAAACCAGAAGTATCTTGTTTCCTTCACAACCCTTCAAGCAAAGTTACAGGATGCTGAGTCCTGGGCGTGGTCTAGGAGAGGAAGAGAGGATCGGAGAATGAAAGAGAAGAGTTTAGAAAGCAAGGAAAGGTTTTTGTTTTGTTTTTTTTAAATAAGGTCTTATCATGTATGATAACCTTGCCTCGAGCTCAAGAAACACTTGCCTCAGCCTCCCAAGTTTTATGGTTGTTAGTATGTGCCACTACAACCAGATTTGTTTATTTTGGTGAGAAGCTTGGACTTAATATTTGGAAGTATGGGAAAACTGACGAACTTACTAAGGGTATGGCAGTATCAGACAAAGCAAAGTGAAAGATGAATACGGAATATGGTAAAGAGAAGACAGAATAATACAGTGGGGGTGGCCATCAAATGAGGAGGTTCCTAAGATAAGTGGGGTTGATGTAAATAGATAAGGTTGGTGACTCTGAGCAGTCATTCTCAATATTAGGGCAGTCCTGTAAGATTCACATCTAAGTTGAGTTTTTGATTCTCCGAATGCAAACCACCCTCTTCCCAGTCTTACATGTAATTGAAAATACAATGAGCTCCAGACAAACAAAACTTTGATTAAAAAAACAATTTGATGTAAATGGCATGTGTATCTGTGTACCACATGTGTGTCTGGTACCCATAAAGGCCAGAAGTGGGTGTTGAATCCTCTGGAATGGTTATGTGAATCATGTGGGTGCTGGGATTCAAACCCGGTTCTCCAGAAGAGCAGCCATTGCTCTTAATTCCTAAGCTATGTCTCCAGCCTTGTGAGGTTTACTCTTTTTAAAATGTCTATGTTCTGATCAGATATGTAGAGATTTTGCAAGACTTTTTTACCCATGTAGAGTAAGTGTAGTGGAAATAGATATAGATTTATAAGAAAGCAGAAGTGATGTCCTAAAGGGAAAGAACCTTACAAGCCCATTGTTGTACCCATGGGAGGAGCTATTCCCACTCAGTAGAACAGTACTCATAGAGTCGTAGAACCCTGCCTGTGGAAGAGGTGAGGTTTGTCTGGGACTCTGGCTGGTAGAGTAGAGAGAAGTGGGCCAAAAACTGACGAGGGTCAGTAGTTGTTAGAAAGTGACACTGGGGTCATCTGCTTTGCATGTCATCAAAGTCCTTTCTCTGACTCACAGAGCCTGCTTCCCCGGTCTCTTTCCTGCTGATGAAAAGACATGTTGAGACTTGCCTAATAATTCAGTGAAGGGACAGATCCGTTTCCCTGGCTCCCTGTGGAATATTGAACACCAACTTGAGGCATTTGAAGAATAATGAATCATAACAACTGACATGTTTGAGTAGTACAGGATCAGGCTCGTGCAGTGAGATTTTCAAAAATGACCTATGTGCAGTCACCACTAAATAGAATTTCTTGAAGCGGAAACTGAGTCTATGATCTGCTGGTGCCAGAGCTTTAATTCTGCTAGTGGCCGCTTTCTGAGACTTGGTAAGTGAAGAACATTTGTCTTTGCACATAACAGGAAATGCTAGATATAGCACAAGAGTGATCCCTACCCTAGTGGTCATTCATCAGCCGTTGATTTAGCAGATCAAACACAGAGCTTAGTCAGATTGATGATGCTGAGCACAGGTCAGGAAAGATTCCAGGTTAATTATATAACCCTTGGCCACAGTTCTTCCCACCACTGCTCTCCGGAGTGGACTAGTATAACCACACTTGCCTTATCCTGAACTAAAGCAAAAATAGGCCTTAAGGATTTATCCTGAAACCCGTGGACACTGCTGACAGATTAGACATTGTATAACTTGTGTTTTGTACAGTCAAACAATGTTGTTTTTATTATGCATTATTTCACTGGATTCTTGCAAACACCTTGATTGCCTTTTCTGATTTATCTGGAATCTCAAAGGCAGCCATTAAGTGTCATGCCTCAAATCATAGGCTGCAATGTTGCAGAACTAACATTTTGTGGAGTCTGAGGGACTGTTAGCTAGAAACCATAAAAAAACCTCAGTGAAAAAGACACAGTTTCTTAGGTAAAACCTTCTCCAGCTTTAAAAGGCTCCAAGACTTGTACTCTATCAAGAAGACATTTCATTTTTCCACCAGACTTTGTACCCACTGTGAAGTTTTTTTGCAAACTTTACTCTGAAATAAACAGAATTTTATTAGTCATTCATTTTTATTTTGAAAAACACAATCTATGTGCAGATTACCACTAATATTTCATTTCTAAAGGTGATTGTTATGAAAAATATTGATACTATTTATTGTTCAGTTTTCAAAGTCACCAGCACACATCATCACTTTCATTTTCATTTTTGTGCCAAGCATCGGTGCTTGTTTTTATTCTTATTGGAAGATAATCCTTGGGTGAGTAAACAACTCTAATAAGATCTTGTGCACAGTTTGGTATTTGATACCTGTCCCAGACCCACAATTATTAGATGAGATAAGATCCTGAGTAGCCAAGCAGTCTGGGTGGTTTGTTTTGCCTTCAGTAGGGAAAAGTCCTCTTGGAGTAGAACACACTCATGCTATGTGCTCAACTTGGAAGCAGGGATCTTTACATTTGCTTGCTTGGGACATGACATTTATCTAAGGGACCTCTGTGAACAAAAGGAAAAGTATCCAGATTACATTGAAATGAGAAGCAAAAGCCAACAGAGCTTGCCACTGCCACAGTTCAGTTACTCATTAGAGAAGAAAAGCTAAGCCGGGCAGTGGTGATGCACACCTTTAATCCCAGCACTCGGGAGGCAGAGGCAGGAGGATCTCTCTGAGTTCGAGGCCAGCCTGGTCTACAGAGTGACTTCCAGGACAGGCTCTAAAGCTACAAAGAAACCCTGTCTCGACAAAAGAAGAAGAAGGAGGAGAAGGAGGAGGAGGAGGAGGAGGAGGAGGAGGAGGAGGAGGAGGAGGAGAAGAAGAAGAAGAAGAAGAAGAAGAAGAAGAAGAAGAAGAAGAAGAAGAAGAAGAAGAAGAAGAAGAAAGCTATAGTCCAAGGTTCTTTCAAAAACAAATCATTAACAAAAATAAAACAAACCACCAACAACAACAAAATAAATTGTAGGAATGAAAATATAATCAGTGTGTTTCTTGCTCATTAGTGAATAAAACTTTACCAAGTGATAGATACAATTCCACCTTCCATTACCACTTAAATTCCTTTTTTCATTTAATTAATCTTGATCTGAGGTAGTACTCCTGGACTCCATAATTGCCACTTTACTATGAAATGGCATGCAAATAGGAAAGAGAAGCCAGCCTGCCTGAGTTCAGGAATGTGACCCTTCCATTAGTGTGTTTTGTCCAAACTTCAGTTTGTGAAATGTTTGCTATTTCTTGTTAGTTTGTCACTTTAGAGAAACTAGAATTGTCATTCAATCATCTCTTTCCACTGTGGATTTCAGACACTTCTATAGTAAAAAAAAAAAAAAAGATGCAGTGTAGCTGTCCATTTTGGCCAAAGATCACAGAGTACTTCGTGACCTTTGCTACTTGTCTTCTCTGTGAATGTGATGGGAGAGCTTCTAGCCTGGCACTGAGAGCTGTGTGGCTACTACACCCCCACTGCCCCCCCCACGCCACATGGCGGGGACGTACCTCAAAACTGTCTGAGCATGACCACATGGCTATTACTACCTGGTCACCATTCTAAGGACAAAACAATTGAGAGATTTTTCTGAGTTCAGGCCTTATTGCTCTGAGACATGCTTAAGTCACTGGGAACTGTTAGAAGATGATAAGGGTCTGAGCAGTGGCAGGCACATCTCAGTGCATGATCCTTCTGTCCTGCATCATTTGCTTATGTCAGACATTGTATAGTTATCAATTTAATTTCTTTCCTTCTATACCTCTAATTTGCTAGACTCTTGCTTCCCCTTCCCACAAGCCTCACCTTCTATGTGTCAGTCATGCTACTGGCCACAACCACTACTTTTCTAATTTTCTCTTTTAAGGCAAAATGAATTATTGGCTCATTCTCTGTACAATTGAAAGATCTTATTTTTCCCTGCATACTAACTCTTTAATTCTGTTTTTGAAGAGAGAAAATTCTGACTTCAGCGTGTTACCAAAAAGACCATCAAATTTAAAGGCAAATGTTCTTTTTGAAGAAAAAAAAAATGTTCTTTTTGAAAAGGCACTGCCATTTTTCAAATATGTCCAGTTAGGATTAGACTTTCATTGTTAACATAAATCTTAGAATGTATTAATTAAATTTGCACTATTTATTAGTTTGTTTGGGAGGATACACAAAGAGTTTTAATGAAGAAGAGTAAAAAAATAGACATTTCTAGTACTGATAAATCTTGATTTTTATGTCCCCATCTTCTTTTCTTTGCCTATGGCAAGGGAGAATGTTTGGGATCATGTTGACCTCAGTGCATCCAGATATTCTTTTATTCCTCAGAAATTTCAAGAACCAAATGCTGATTTTCCCATGCCTCAGCAGCATACTCAAGATTTTCTGTTATTGTGCAGGTGCATTGTTCCTGTCGTCTCTGGTCTGAATATTTCTTCATCTCACACCTGGATGCAAAAACACTCAAAAAACAACCAATAAAAACAACTTTGTTCCTTCCTGTGAATGACCAGAACAGCAGGGTATAGCTTTCCAGCTTTTGACAGGACATTGAAATGCCCATGTTCATCTGTTTGGTAAATCTTAGTTGATTTATTACCATTATATTTGAGTCATATCTCAAAAAATGCTGTTTGATATAGTGAAATGAATGTAATTTCTGTCCTGGCAACCAGCATTTCCTCTGGTTTACTCTGAGCCTCACTTGCACTTCTGTAGGTGTGAGAGAGAGGATTCTATGTTTACAACTGCTTGTGTGAGTAAAGTCATCCATAGTGAGGAAAGTTGACATGCTCAACAGGATTTGGTGAGCCTCCATTTTCTTACTGCTAAAGAGATAAGCAAAATCAGAGAAGGGTCCACAACACTGTAGCAGAAACAAATGCAAAGAAGGGCCTGAGAGAGATGCACAGCAGCAGTTGTGGTCTCCAGTCTCTTAGTAAACATTATCAAGTGAAACTAAGTGGTCTGCTCCTTCCCATCTCCCCTTCTTCGGTTGCCTGGTCTCCTTCTTGATGTTTTTGTCCCTTCTTTCCCGTAGAAGAACACTTTGATTTCCATTTTACCCCAATCTTACTACACAAAAAATATTGCAGACTAGAGTCTAAAAAGCCTCCAATCATGACTGAGCTCACCTTCAGGACTGCCCCTCATGAAAGAAACATCCTAGGAATACAGAGAGCATGACAGTGCCCAAGATTGAAGAATGGTAGAATTAGTGATGATAGTGACGATTATTTCTATTTCTAATGATCATGTCATTCAACTTAAAGATATATAATTATCTTCTTCTGAAGAAATAATGTGTGTGTGTGTGTGTGTGTGTGTGTGTGTGTGTGTGTGTGTGTGTGTACACATGCGCATGGACATGAGGGAATGCACTTCATGCTTAAAAGTTATGGTGATTTAAATGAGAATGGTCATCATAAGTCTTCGGCTTGTGGAATTGTTTGGAAAGGATTAGGAGGTGTGGTCTTATCGGAGGTAGTATCACTGAGGATGGGATTTCAAAATCACCTACAGGTGGATCCCCCCTCTGCCCTCTCCTTCTCTCTGCTGTCTTCAAATCAGGATATAGCTCTCAGCTTTACCAGTACCATTCCTGCCTGCTTCCACACTCTGTGCCTTCTTGATACTAACCTTCTGAAGCTGTAAGTGAACCCCCAATTAAATGTTTATTCCATAAGCTGCCCCCAATCAGTGTCTGTTCACAGCAAAGGAACAGTAACTAAGACTAAAGAATCAGCATTTTATGAAACTCTATCAGACTAGAAGCCAGGCTAAAGTTAATGACAAGCAAAATAAAAATGACTCTGGCCACTCTTGGCTCCTTGGGACCAGTGACTTGTAACATTTGAAGAGAAGGAAAAGTGTTTGATGGGAAAGTGTGTGATGCTTCCAGGTGAAGCTTTCTGCTTTTGTGTTTGGTTGTAGTAAATGAGATATACAATGGGTTGTAGTAAATGAAATATACAATGTGTCTGTGCACAAGCATACTGAATTTTGTGTTCATAGCAGTTGGGGGCCAAAAAGAGAACATGGGATTACCAGTCTACTTTCAAAAGGAGGAAACTGGCTCAGAAAGAGTTTGTAACTACCAAGGCTCATGCAGCTGAGACCATATCACACTATTGAAGATGCCTAGAGTATAACAAAGTCCATACTCATCTAACTATGCCCAGTGTGACACAGAAAGGCCCTGGCTAGAAGTCAGGAGAATAGACAGTGGGCCAGTGAAGGGATGAGTAGTGTTAGGAATATACAGAGGCACTTCTCACTAATCTGAGTCAAGGCTTCTTGGAAGGAGTGGTAGATTTGTAACAATATTAATGAAAACCAACTAGTCTGCAAAAAAACATTCCTTAGACCATCCTAGTGTAAGATGTGGAACTCTTGCAATCAAGACAGGAACTGGCAGTTTTCAAAGCAATTTCTAAAATGAAACTGATGTTTTAAAAATGTCTTGTGTTCAATAAATATCTGACTTTCAGTAGAAAATAAATTCCAGTTTCTATATAAAAACAACTTGACATTTTTCAGTAATACTTTTTAATGAGGATTGCTCTGAGCTATAATATAATGAAGTTTGTTTAAAAGTAGAGCAGGCTGGTAATGCTTGGCATAACAATGAGGCATATGGCAAAACAGTTGTGATTTACTGGCGGAGGCTTTCGATTTTTGGAAACCTAGAGGCTTTCTGCATAGTGGACTCTGTCTTGCTATTCTGTTCTGAACAGGAACTACAGAAGAACAATATGCTTAGATTACACTAGCCTGGTACGTATTTACAACATTTTCCCTTTGCGTTTATAGTTGTAAATATGGGCTTTGCTCATATCGAAAAGAGAGGGACAGTTGAAAAGCTCCCCCTGATGATTCATATTCTATAATTTTCTGTATGTCATACAGAAAATTATGTCATTTTAAAACACAAGGAATTGGTTTAGAGTTAGCAGTACTAAGTATGGGATGTTGAATTTTGGCTCTCACACATGTACTTTGAGATTTTTAAGTCAGTTATAGGAATTGTATGAGTGCCAGGGACTGGGGCATGCTACAGTACCAAAGCCAATCACAGCTGAGGTCGAATCTCATCAGACCATGCAGACATCAGTGTCAAACCAATAAATGGCATTTCCTGTGCCACTTAAAAGGAGCAAACTCTCTTCATTTTCATAACTTTAGAGATTACAAATGAATAGTGAATGGATCGCCTACCCACTTTCTTTTTATAGCATACTAATTTAATGTTTTTATCAAAGCCATGCATTTTCCTACATGTACTATTGTTTCTATTGCTGTTCTATTTAACTAGCACATTCTTGCCTGCAGGGATTCCCCAACTTGTCATCATGAATGTATTAAAACATAGAAAATGGAAACAAGGCTAGCTGCTAAATGGCTTCTTTTGGTTCCATTAATTTATGTTTGTGGCTTGTCACTCACACTTTGCACACAGTTAGAAATGTGGAGCTGTGAAATATTCTCCCACTTAGGGATTACCTTGTCAGGCAGCATGATACAATCATTTTATACTTTTTATTCCCCTACATAATCAGTTTTATGAAAATCCCTGAAAACATACATTTTTAACTTTACCTTATTTTTTTTTGGCCATTTATTTATTTCTTTACAGATAATCTCCTTTTGTAGGAGCTTCAGGAGAGAGATAAGAACAGATCACTAGAAGTGGCTAAATGGTGTTAATAATCACACCACACCCAGGGATGCCCACCTGGGAGGGTGTAACAGGGCCCGTGGGGTTTCACTGACAGTCAAGACAGGCATAAGGGTGGTTATTTGTAGACTGCCATGACACTGCCATTTTCTTTCCTACTTTTGTGGCCATAATGAACAGCAGTGCAGCGTCTCACTTGTTTTCATTGGGAACCTTCCCAGTTCAACACGTCAGCTTCTATTTGTGATTTCCACAACACCTGTTCCTCCCCTACATATGTGTAAAAGCCCTTGGGGCACACCATTGCAGCCTTTTAAATTTAATCAGATCATATTTGTTCTGTAATCTTAGTCAGCTTGAAACCCTTAATAAAAAACCTCCCTCCTTTACTTCAACACCCCAAGGATGAAGGAAGAAATAATGTATGTATTTCACAAAGTTTGCGGAATACACCTGTAATTCCATTAAGCATATGAGTAAATTAACATGAATTTTGAATAAATGTTGAATGTAGTTTTTGTGAATATGGACATTTTCCTTGGATTAAATGTGGTAAATAAGCCAGATGAGCAACAATACACTTTGACTGTTGTTTCCATGAAGAGTTAGGCTTTCATTAGAACTGAAGATATATGGTTATTGAGTATTAATGTTTAACTTGGGGCTGCTTTAAGCAACAGTGAGCATGTGTTTCACATGGTAAGCAAGTTGCAGAGAATAGGAAATCACCACCAGTACTTTCTGCTCATCCCAACATTCTGAGCAGTATTCAATACAGGTTTATCAATGCTTTTGGATTCTGGTATAAAGTAAAATGGAAGCTTAGGGGGAAAACAGCTATTTTTTTTCCTTTTCTTCATAGTGTCATATGCAATAGGCCTTCAGTTGAATTCACAGAGTGGGGAGAAATCTGCTCTGAACTTTAAATTAATAAAAGCATTCTGAAGTGGCTTCAGAATACAAAATTTGGGCTTCTTTCCATCACAGAGGTAAAGATAGGAGTCCTGATTAGCCACACAATGCAGATGTGTGGCTAATGGCCTCATGATTCATCTTTGAAAATCAGCAGTTTGAAATCCTGTGGTTAGCACCGGGTGCCCTCCAGTAAGATTTTATGAACATCAGCTTGGCATTTGGCAGAAATACAATGTCAGTTGTCCAGACATCATTTTTCTCAATGCGCACATGTTTAGATGTTAAATAATCACAGAACCAAATCAATTGCACTTTCCATTGGCAGAGGTTAGTGCCCTGTGCAGTGAACTTGTATCTTTAGAAGGCTAAACATTGCTAATCTTGAAGGAACAGAATAAATGTACAAATGGAAATGATAGGCAGGCCGGAGAATTGCTGTTTCTCTAGGACCTAGATGCTCTTTTCCCTTTTCATTTATCAGAAATTGTTCCCTTGGCTGATGTAAAATTATTCAATTGAGTTCAACTTAATGCTAAGGGGGTTTACTGCTTAAGTCTGAGTCAACACTTACAACAGCCTATATATGATATAGCACACAATTGGAGTCTGTGCTCAGAGTAGCTGTTTTAACGTAGGCAGACTGGGTTTGATTTCAGTTTAGTATCCAGTTTTTACCTCTTGCCAGGCATCACGGTGGGCTACATAGTGGGAAAGACTCAGAATGAGTCAGGTGGGTCCTACCCACCTGGAGAAGAGGCACCTACAGAAAGTCCTTCTTGAATGAGTCATGTTTCAAGCTCATCTTTAGTTTAGAAAATGATTTGTTTAATTACAGGATGATCTTTCCTTCCCGGCCAAGGGCAGTTGGGGCCTCAGTAAGTTAAAGAGTGCTGCTTCTTTTCCTGAATACTGGAATCACCATTCCAGCTGTGAAGCATGCATGCCTTTCTACATTCAACAAATCTGAGAAGCGCAGACCAAATACTGCCCTAGCATGAAGAAATGAGGTGCAGGCTTGAGTCTGGAGTGGCTTGTCTGAGGTGGTCCGCTTCTTCATACTTGCTGCAAAGCTTTTGTTATCTCACACGCAGGGGGACCCTAACTTCCACCAACAGTTGGGTTCCACCATCAGTGCACGGAAGGTGGTTTCCCTGGCGTCTAGAGCAGCTTGCCTCTGGAGGAAGATAGAATCTAGTTCTAAAGAACTACTTTCTTCTTTAAGCAGTACACAATCTCGGACTGTAATGTTTAATGAACTAAATGTTCTGGGAACAAGCTCTTATTTAATTGAGGCTATGAAAATGTTTCACTAAATGTATTTTAAAAACATGTTTATGCCGAAGCCCGCATCATTTCTAGATAAATCTTAAAGTTCTGAATGGTTTTGGATTTGTGACCTCCCTCTCAGTGAAGATTTTTATATAGGCCATGTTGTCTGCCTATATCTTCCTCTTAAATTGGGGCACCCTCATTCATCTTATATTTTCAAAAGCTGCTGTTATAACATAACTAGTTAAAAGTGAAGTATAAATATAACACAGAGGGTGGCTCTGATAACCATTAAACACAGGGATTACATACCCTCAGAATGATTTCATATATTGTCCTAAACTGTAGTCATTGAGTAGGACATTTATTATCTTGTGATGCTAGATAGGTATAACTTGTTTTAAACTTTCAGGGAATCTACAACTGCTTATCCAATTAATAACTTTATAGATAATTTGGTTATAGCTAGAACCACTTGAATGAAATGTGGCCCTTATTCTATACCTTATTTAAAAATCATTTAACTAAAAATCCATGAAAAAATTAAATGTATGGTGCAAAAACAGCAAACTTTCCAGAAACAAAGGTCAAGTACTTTAGAATGTTAACATGTAAATG
Organism: Onychomys torridus; assembly: GCF_903995425.1. Lineage (NCBI taxonomy): Eukaryota > Metazoa > Chordata > Mammalia > Rodentia > Cricetidae > Onychomys > Onychomys torridus. The sequence goes on from NC_050463.1 coordinate 13,362,832, forward strand.
GGATTTTTTTAAAAGAAATACTCACTAACACAGGCAACAGAAACAAAATTAGAAATAGAAACTTTTGTCAGGTTTTAAAAAAAAATAAACAACAAAAGAAACAATGGAGTAAAGAGAAAACCTAAACAGCAGGAAAATTGCAGCCTACTGACAGAGTGTAGGACTGCTATTAGTATGTATGAGAGTCAACCCAACACCAAGCGAAAAGCAAGGGCAGATGATGACTAATCATGCTTCAGAATGCACTGTGTAATGGCCAAAAGGTAAATGGCAGTATGTTCAACACTGGTAATAACCAGGAAAAGATACGTTGATCACCTCACCCCAGTTAGAATGGCTGATATGAACAGTAACTGGTAACAAAGGTTGGTTAGAATGTGAAGAAATGAGAATCCCTGCACACTGTTAGTATGAATGTAAATTAGTCACTGCCATTTGGAAAATTTTTTCTACATCCTTAAAAAAAAGAGAAAGAATATTAGCACTATGTGATCTGGCAACCTCATTATTGTGCATATGTCCAAAGGAAATGGAATTTATATGTAGACATTTGCATAATTTTTGCATCATATTTAACAAACACCAATATGTAGACTAACCTGAAATTTTATCAGTTGGATGAATGGATGGAGAAATGTGAAGCATGTAAATAACAGAATATTAATATAATTAATATAATAAAAGGGAGAAATCTTTCTGTTTACAGTGGATGAACCCAGAAGAGATTATGCTAAGCAAAATAAACCAAGGACAGAAAGACAAGTACTCTTTAATTTCATTAGTACATGGAATCTGAATTTTTTTTTCTCATAGAATTTGCAAGAAGAGTGAAGATGACCAGGGCTGGAGTTGTTGGAGGTCAGGACATGAGGCTGAGGGTTGTTGATCAAAGGGTGCAGAGTTTTACTTGGATGGAAGGGCCAAAGATATAAACAATTATAGTTCATAACACTGTATCACATTCCTGAAAATGCTGAGTGTGCATGTTAAATGTTTCCAAAATGGACTGAAGTGATGTATATCCTAATCAGCTAGATTCTGACATTATATAATATATATCCTCCAAAAAAGCCCCTGGAAGATTATTTTTGGATGGACTGGAAGATTATTCCCAGATTGTAGATATTATGATTCTGCAAATTAATTCTTTCAAATTATAACTTCAGAGTTATTTCTTCACTACCAGTTACTAATCTTGAAGGAACCTGTTCATAAGCACTGCATGAATCAGTCATATTCCTCATTTCAGATTCTTTAAAGATGAGCATGTTCTCTGTTCTGTTTATGAGAGCAGTCTCTCAATGGGTGTTTTATTTATCCCTAGCTTCCTTTTTCCCCTTCCAAATTGGTCCAAGGCTAAGCAACTGCCAAAGTTCATGCACTTGTTCCTGGGAATCATCCAGGATAGTATCAGAATCAGGAAGGGGTGTGGTGTGCCAAGAGAGAACAAGTTGTGAGCCTTTTTCTCCATGAAACAAAGAGCAGGATTCATTGACTTTTAATCTGTCAAGTGGAAGATGGTCCAGAAGCTTGTGAGTCTGGAGGAGTGCAGAAAGCTTGGGCAGGCCACATCCGAGCATGGACCCTTCTGAGGCCACTTGTTGCCTCTTTAGATAGCTATAAAAGCAGTTCTCACAAATAAAATACATGAATTTTGCATGTTAAAACCTAGATGCATGTTAGTGCAGATGTTTGGGATCACAAAGACAAACTTTTACTAAGCGCAGACTTATTTTTTTTATCTTATTTTTATTTTTTAATTTTTTTAATTTTATTATTAAACTAATAAAATTTATGGTTATATATGTATATATATATCACCATTATTCATATATATATATTACCATATATATGGCAATATATAATATAATATATTATGTTGAGTGGTATTTTGCTTGCTTGAAGTCAGAGGACAGAGCTAGCCACTAGCTGACCAAAATTAACCATAGAGGTTTTGGAGGACTGAAAACAGATAGGAGACAGGAAGTAGTAAGGGGGGGTGGAGAGAGGATCTCAGCCTTTGGGTGGAGGAACAGAAGAGATAGGAGACCACTGACGGCTGCTCTAATGCTTCTCTTGTAATCAGGTTCTTACCCTGGTATCTGACTCCCCATTTTTATTGATAAAGAATAAGTAGATAAATGCAGCAATATATATATATATATATATATATATATAAAATGGTGGTTTGGAGATTTTGAAAGATGCATTTCTCTGAGACTGAGTCTCAGAAGGCCTCAAGCACCTAGTGTGGATGTCAGATGCTGGCTGATCTTGCCTCTCTTTGAGACGGAGTCATAATGTCTTCTTTATTGTACTTTCCACATTAGGCAGACTTTGCACTTTCAACTTCTCCAAAACAGAAACCAGACACTTGATGACTATAGTTATTGGTGAAATTATTAAGGCCACTCCACGTAGTTAAAAGGGAGGTTTATTTTGTAGGGTAACTTACAAATGAAGGGGTAGGTTGCAGGGTCTGGCAAAGGTATAGCACAGTCCGGCGGTGTTCTCTGGAGAACTCTGCTTGGTCTACCTCCTGCGTCCAGCATCCCCGAACCAAGAGAGCGACCTCCTCTTGATCCTCGGTCTTCGGCTCCCTCCTCTGCCCCGCCTTGTGGGCGTGATCATTACTGAAGCCTCAATGGGGGTTGGAACTTCCAGGCCAATGCTGGGATGGCTATCCACTACATATAGTTATCGGAAACAATATATTGCTTAGAGAATTGAAAAGGTGTATATCTGATTTGGGGCTCTCCTGACTCAAGCAGCTAATTATTTTTATTGCCTTACAGGAATTTAGAGTTGGCCTGGCAGTTGGGACTCCGATTTTAATCATTTCCCTGATTAGGCACATTAGTGAGATAGGTGATTCCGGGTGAGGGGCTTTCAATTACCACAGAGTTTTCAGCCTTCAAACCAAGTGTACCCTAACCAAGGAAGCCAATGGAGCCCTGAATACTCTTTGAGGGATTTGGGAATTGTTTGTAATTTACCATAGAATCATTATTATATTGATCATAATGTTCTGTACTTATGGGGATTAATTAATAGGCCTAAATATGAAAGGCAGTATGTTAATGACATTAACAGAAGCCATAATTATGAAACCTAATTCCCAATAATTCTTCAATGGTTATTTAGTAATCAGATTCTTTTGAGGTTAAATGAAAATCAAGTGGACATTTTATTCATAGAGACATCAGCAATGTAGTGATGCATAATCACACTCATTGGTCACCTCATCAGTACTGTGCAGTAAGCCCCAGAAAGCCTCTGGTGTGAGCATCAGTAGCTGGTTGGTATTTTCAGAGGGACAGGATGATCAGAAGGGCAAAGTATAGCTTCTGCAGGCTGCAGTCTTGTTTGCAGTCTTAGTAAATGCATGATCTCTCATCTCCTGCCTTCATCCTGATAGGCTTCTCTTCCTTCACCTAAATGGGGAAGGCTGTCTGGCTGATGGGATTTGTTTTGAGGATCAGATAAATGATGTTGACACAGTCCGTAATGCCATGCATAGTAGTTCATGGCTCCAGCATGGGTGCTGCACAGCCATATCAGATTCATACTGCTCAGCAGCAACTTATCTAGGGTTAGTGGCTACAGACATTTGGAAATCATGGCTCCTCCCAAATGTGCCTTTCAAAAAGGGACAGGGCTTTTACCCTACCTGAGATAGTCACCTCTCTGCCACTATATCAACATACCTGTAATAAGTAATTTACAAAGAGAAGAAGTTCATTTTGGCTCATAGTTTTAAAAATTCTGGTTTGTGACCAATTAACTCACTTCTTTGAGACCTGATGAGACAGTAAATCAAGACAAGAACTCCTAAAAGAAAAACAAAAACAAAATCAAGAAACCAAACCAAACAGCAAAAAACAAACAAACAAAAAAACCTTGTCACCTCATGGCCAAGAAGCAGGAGGGAGCTGGTAAATCATATTGTCCCCTTCAAGACAGTCCCTCAGTGACCTACAGACCTCCCATGAATTGCCTCCTATTAAGAAACCCACCATCTCTAAGTAGCACCAGTATCTATGGAGGAATGTATAGCAACCTGGGGATCTGATTGGAACCTGACACCAGATGTGAACCATCTCTGCTGCCTTTCAGCCTTCTTGTTTGCCTAAGACTCTCATTTTCATCCTAACTGCCAAGAACACATCAAGGAGAATAAAAACAGGAAGTTTTCTCCAAAAATACAAGCCTGGATGCTGGAGAGATATTGTGGTATGTAAAGAGCTTGCTGCACAAGTATAAGGACCGGAATTCGGGTCCCCAAAGCCCATGTAAATGCCAGACATATGCCATGACCTCACTGTTATCCCAATGCTTAGAAGGCAGAATCAAGCTAGATTGTAGATAGAGTTTTCCTGCCTGGCCCACAGTCAGGACAAATCTCTGTCACCCGCCAGGCCCATAGATGCTCAGAACCAACCAAGTAAACACACAGAAACTTACATTGTTTAGAAACTGTATGGCCATGGCAGGCTTCTTGTTATCTACTTCTTCTATCTTAAATTAACCCATTTCTATTAATCTATACTTTGCCACATGACTTGTGGCTTACTGGTGTCTTTACATGTTGCTTCTCATGGTGGTGGCTGGCAGTCTCTCCCCCAGCCTTCCACTTCCCAAAATTCTCCTCCTCCTTGTCCTGCCTATCCTATCCTTCCTGCCTGGCTACTGGCCAATCAGCACTTTATTTTAACCAGTCAGAGCAACACATTTGACATACAGAACATTCCACAGCACTACTAAAAAAAAAAAAAAAAAAAAAAAAAAAAAAAGCCCGGCTAGCTCAGTCGGCAGAGCATGGGACTCTTAATCCCAGGGTCATGGGTTCGTGCCCCACATTGGGCACCAGATATTAGTGAAATTATTAAGGCCACTCCATGTAGTTAAAAGGGAGGTTTATTTTGTGGGGTAACTTACAAATGAAGGAATAGGTTGTAGGGTCTGGCAAAGGTATGGTGCAGTCTGGCGGAGTTCTCTGCAGAACTCTGCTTGGTCTACCTCCAGGGTTCAGGGTCCCAGAACCAAGAGAGACCTCTCCTCTCGATCCTGGGTCTTCAGCTTCCTCCCTCAGCCCCGCCTTGTGGGCGTGACCATTACCGAAGCCTCAATGTGGGTTGGAACTTCCAGGTCAATACTGGGATGGCTACCCACTACACTAGATAGCTGGACTAGTATAGTCAATGAGCTCTAGGTTCAAGTGAGCAACCGTGCCTCAGTATATGAAGTAGAGAGTGAGTGAGAAAGGTACCAGATGTCAACCTCTGGGCTCAACATGCATGTGTGCACCCATATATACTCACAGGCACACACATGTGAGCATACATACACACACATGCGTGCTTCACACATGTACACTTGTAAAAACACATAAACAAGCAATGTGGGTGTGGTGGCATGTCCTTATAAATTCAGGAAGAAGAGGATCATTTCTCTATTGTGAATTCAGTGCCAGCCTCGTTACATAGTGAGACTTTGTGTCCAAAGAACAGATAAATATAAAATTAGAAAACAAAACAACAAAAAATCAGAAGTTACAGAAGAAAAATAATCAATTTCTTAAAAATGCAAACTAGAAGCTAAAGAGGCCAGTGGCCTAGGTGAAGCCGGGTTTCTGAGGTGTGGTTGTTTTTCTAACCCTAGGCTTCTGCAATGAATTACTGCATATGAATGTATAATGACGGTACAGCATCTATTGGCAGCCTCTGGCTTGCTTCATTTCTCATGATCTGTCCTGTGACACAGATCACATGACAATAGTATTTGGTTAGGTTCATGTCGTACTTGAACTGCTTCTTGGAGTGTTCCCACCTTGCTTCTCAACAGGAAGATGAACAATCCACCACACATTGTGTCTGTGGCAAAGAACTGGGATATTTGGAAGTTCTATTTCTTTTTTTTTTTAATAGTAATTTTATTGTGTGCATATGCACATAACAGGGGAGGGCACCATAGCACCCACCAGAAGACAACTTAGTGGAGTCATTCTCTTCTTCCTATTCATCCCAGGGATTGAACTCAGGCCTCCAGGCTTCTGCACCAAGCAGTTTACCTGCCAAACCCTGTGATTCCCGTTTCTGCTACTTTTAAAATTATTATTATTATTATTATTATTATTATTATTATTATTATTACTTTAATTCGACTTCCAACACACTTTATTCATCTGTCTTCCCTAACAAGACATCGATCAGTTCTTGGAATAGACTATCTCATTTCCAGACATTCTGAGTGGAGCAAAGTGGAGTTCTGCCCTTGAAGTGTCTCCTTGTTCATAGCTCTGAAGAGATGACTCATCACCGCCCTCTAGTGGATAGAAGGATCCTGCTAAAACTTCAAAGCTCATTCTAGGTGAATTGTGTTTTACTTAAAAGTGCCTTTGTAAACTGGTTGCTTCAAACTAAGACCTTATTGTTACATTGATACTATAGTACACTTGAGCTCCAGTTCCTCAGACCATGAAAGCACGGGAGTCACTCAATGAGTTCTTGAGCCGGGTTGTATTGTACAGCAAAGGACTTTACTACTTGCTTATTAAATTTCTACTAATTTGGATGCCATAAAAACATCTTTTATTTCATAAGTGACAATGAGACTACCCTAGCTTCAGGTCACTTTGGGAAATTTCTTTTATCTGAGCAGGGAGTGGGCTGGATCAGCTGCAGAACACTGGTAATAAGAGAAAGGGGCTGTGTATCCTTGATATCCACGTATTCTCACATATGTTCCTCCACCTCCATCCCTCCCTCCCCCCCCTTCCTTCCCCTCCTCCTCTCCTCTCCTCTTCCTCCCAGACAACAGCATGCTAAGCACATGCTATATCACTGAGCTAGTCTCAACTCCTAGATATTCTTAATCTATGTATTTCCTACCACCAACTATTAACCCACTGTTGAACTCAAGAAGCAGTGATGGGACAACTCAGAACCTAATGAGAGAGCTTGTATCCAGGTCAGCTTTGGGTTCTGTAGTGTAACAAATATGAGGGGAAGAAAGAACGTGAACGGGGTAGGCGATGCTTAGTAGTGGCACCTGTGGAGGAAAAGTTAAAGAAAAATACCTGTGATTTACTAACACCTAATGTGACCACACACTACATTAGCCCTGACTTGCATCTTCTCACTTAAACTTAACAACAGCTATTTCCTGTCAATACTCAGTCAACTCTATATTCTGTATTAGTAATAGAGTTAAGAGGGAGTGAAACATGTTAGTGTAGCTAGTAGGAGACGGAGCATAGATACCATGGTATCTGTTGAATTCTGATGCCAATTCCAATAGCACACACACTCAGGGGTTCCCCACCCACAGTGGTTTGTCACTGAGAGTGCAGAATGTTCTTCCCCTAAGCTATGACCAGGGCAATGGCGTGTATCTCATCCTCTGTCTGATTCCATGCCCTAATTATTGTTAAACTGGTGGCAAATCACCTTAGCCTGTGTCTTTTGTGTTGCCCCTGTGCTTATATACCTAGGAAAGAACACCTTGCAGTCTCATAGAATTATACTCATATTCTAAAACTATACTTATCTACTTGGAATCTAAAATCCAATACAGACAGTTAATTTAAAAGGTAATATCTCCCAGCTTGAAATTTATTTTACAGATGGCATTTAAATCTCCAGGCCTTTATTTTGTTCCCGATGGAATGAGGAAAACACTTTTATAAAGACTGATAAAAATGATTGCAAAATGTTATATGCAGTAAATAGGCTTTAATATTTTCAACAACTAATAACTGCACCTTTTAAAGACGCTGCTGTGCTACAACTATTATTGCTTTAAAACCTGGAAACAAAGGATTCTCCTCACCTAACAGATGAGGATCTATTTTTACTGGGGGTAGGTGAACTCCTTTGTGACATCTCCATGGTCCTCTCTGCTTGCTGATCATGCCGTTTCCCACTTTACATGAGAACATTTGAAGGAAAATAGCTATTTTCACAAATGTTTTCTTGATGTCATTATTCTGGATTTTTTATGTTAATGTAAGGGAAGCTAACTATTGACAGTTACTGATGTCTATAATATAGATCAACTGTGTAATTCTTCTGACTATGAGAGACACAGATCAGGGCTGAGAAGAAGGATCAGTCTGTAGAGCACTAACTGCATGAGCACCTTCCCTGGGTCTCTGCATCAGGGTAAAAGGCTGGACATGGCAGTGTACTCCTGTGATCATAGCACTGGGAAGGCAGAGACAGGTGGATTTCTGGCCAGACCTGGCAAATTAGTTAGCACCAGGTTAAATGAGATTTCTTGTCCTAAGTTACAAGGAGGGAGATTGAGAAAACACTTGACACAGACCTCAGACCTCCGCATGCACACATACATACGCATATACAAACATACAAAGAGACACAGACAGGTGCACACATGAGACATCCACATCCACAAACCATGATTCTTACCCACAAGTAAAATTTTTAAAACTGTGTTAGCTCTTCTCTGGCACTAGACATGTTTGCAAGAAATATTTAAAAAACAGAAATAAAGGAAGTAAAGTGTGAGAGTGAGTGAAAATTTCAAATCTGTGATTAGGAGTCTGTGAACTCGAGTCTGTTCAACCTCCCTTTAAGGACAAAATTGGGTTAAAATGCAATATGGTTGATCTCAGGAGCATTTAGCTGCTCCCATTCTACCCACCTACACTCTTTCTCCACGTAGTAATTCCTGGAAAGTTGCTGTCGAATTCATTGCTGCTAAATAAATTCAGAATACAGCAGTCATTTCTGACCTGTGTCCATGGCAGGTTAGCATTAAGAACTGAAAGAAACTCTAGGTTTGTGTTACCTGTAAGGAAATGGAACTCTATTGGTTTTTTAACATCAGTGTTCAAGTCAGGTACACAAGGTTCCAAAGTTTTAAATCTCTTTGTCTTTGTAAAAACATAACTGATAGTCAGCTCTTTCTCATCTACAAATTGCCCTTCTAGGATTTCTTGGGAAAGTGATATGGGAAATATTTAGCATTAGCCTGCCTGTTTAATACTCATTAGGCATTGTCCTGCTCCAAACAATCCCAGTGCTTCTCATCTCCCAACTCTTAGCTAACACAAGCTGCTGAACCAAAAAATTATCTCAGTTGAAATATTTTCTGACCAAAAAATGCTGACCAGTTCTTCAAATTTAGTTTGCCACCCTCCATTAGCAACTTCTTATTAATTCCGTCATTAGAGTATGCACATTTTACAATATCAGTAACTTTAAGTACATAGCTCATTAATTCCCAGAAGAAAATCATGACTCTGGTTTAAGTTGTTTTTGTTGATAGTAACAGTGACCTGACACTATTACAGATAACACCTCATCTCAGTGCAAAAACAAAGTCTCCTTTCTCCATGGAGGTGCTCCATGCATTTCTCTGTGTTATTTAATGTTTTCATCTCTTCTAAAATGAAAATATCCATTTTCTTTTGACATCAACGTCCTTCCTTGTGCTTTTTATTTATACTACAATTCTGAAAGATGCTTCAGCAAATTCTACTGACCTTGATCAAGGCTTGCTGGATTCTCTGCCACCAGTTGTATGGCATACACTGGGCCAGCACATTGATTGTACAAAATTAGATTTTCTCACCTTGTATGTATGTAAGAAGGTGGAAATAGCTGATGCTGTGGAGTCTATATGATCCAACACTCTGCTGCTGACAGTAGCAATTATTTCATTTCTTATCAGATTTATAATGTCTGTGTTCTGAGTTAGAACACTAAGAATTTGAATAAAATAATTTTCCTGTGTTCATGTAGACATGGGTGTCTATAAATGAAAGCAAAGCAAGCCATTTGAGTGTAAAATCTATGTACTTTGTGTCTTATTGACACTTTGAGGTCAGAAATGACTCTCACACACTCAGAAATCTCTCTCTCTCTCTCTCTCTCTCTCTCTCTCTCTCTCTCTCTCTCTCTCTCACACACACACACACACACACACACACACACACACACTCATACATACATACATACATACATACATACATACATACATACATACATATACAAACACACACAAACACATGCACACAACATTCTAGAAGGCAAATTTCTTTCCATGTACAACATTTGGGGAAGTGTTTAAACTGTAACTTATTTTTATATTTTGGTCATAAACTGGCAAAATAGGATTAGATATGTAACTACAACTGATTAAAAGTAATGTTAAGGGACCACATAATTCTTCTCTCACATTTTTGTTTGTCTCTATATGAGTATTATATAGCTAGCTAGTATTGTTGTTAAGTAAACACTACTTTATTAAAGTCAGTATCATGTGAATGAGATTCAGTGGTAAGGAGAATATTTCAAAGCACTTAAAGCCCTGGTCTCAGGTGGCCTCAGAGTGTAAGTACACATAGGAAAGAGGGAGATTTCATTCTCGGAATTCTTCTGTCTGGAGATCAGTGGGTTTGACTTGACTGGGACTGGATTTCCAGGATAAAAGGATTCCAGTGATACTCATAGACTCTTAACTTTACTGTTTTTTTTTTTTTTTCCATGAAAAGGGCCCTATGGAAAAATAGCATGAAGAAAATACAGAAAGTATGGAAAGAAAAATAATTATGAAGATACTCCACAAAACCATTTGAGAATATAAGACATCTCCTGCCTTATGGAAATGCTGTTTCCACGCTAGATAAAATTTGTAGTTACCCATCAGGTTCTTTTTTTGAATTATCACATAAGTGACTCCATACCTAGCTTAGAAATCACCAATAAAGGAGCATTCATTTGAGGGGGGCACTGATTAAGTCCAGATTCTTCTGCGGCTCTATCACAAATGGTAATCCTATCAATAGGACAGTGAGGACTGTTTTGATCTTGTTTTAATTAATATTGAATTGTATGTGTCAGTTAATACAGGCAAGGAGACACAGTTACACCCAGAGTGCAGTAAGTCATACGTTCACAGATTTTGACAGACAGAAGGAGTAATTTTAGTGGTAGGAGTTAATTTGCACTGGCATTAATGCATGGAAAGGTTGATGATTGTATCTAATTGTTTCCTTGGTACTAGCTCAATGAAAAATATGGTTCATGAACCAAGCTGTGGGAAGTTATTGACTACAATGGCTTCTCCAAAAATGGATTGTTAAATTCACCTTTCTTCATAATCCGATTTTGTTCCTGAATTTACCTTTAAATTCATCTTTTTCCTCCTCCTGCTTCCTCATCCTTTCAGCCCTCCTACATGAAATATTGGAGTAGATGTAAAAAAGATGAGAGAATTTCTAATTTCCTTTCAGTTGCCCAAGAAAGAAATACTTTTGAAAGCTTATTTTTAAAAGTTAAATGTTATTGACTATTGCTTATAAATAGTTTGCATGCATTAGTGTAGACAGAAATGTGTCTATGTTTCATAAAGTTTCATAGTGTCTATTCTGTAAATGATCTATTTCTTAGGAGCTGTGACGAGTCAGTCACACTGATTTAGTAAGCATGCCTTTTCTTTGCATGGAGATTGCCTTTAAAGGGTCCATTTTCCGACATCTTTCCTGAATGCTTGCCCTGCACTGTGCACTGTCTACACTTTATTACAACCATGGGCGGTGTTAGGGGATGCTTAAGACTCAAAGTGTAAGGTGGGTAGTGGTGGTGCCTTTAATCCCAGCTCTTGGGAGGTAGAAATAGGCAGATCTCTGTGAGTTCAAAGCCAGCCTACAGACCAGGTTCCAGGACAGGCTCCAAAGCTACAGAGAAATTCTGTTATCAGGACACCTTACTCTTTTCAATGCCTCTTACTTTTTTTTTTCCTTTAACTGAATGAAAATATAGTGCCTACATACTACTCTATTTTGTCCAGCTTCACTGTGCCATCCTCGGCATAGTGGCTTTTGCCCTTAGTCCTACCTGGTTCTGATCACAGGTTTCCTCCAGTAGTTTTGTATCATCTTGCCATATTACTGTTTCTTAAGATAGATGAGGCACGATGTGTGTGTGTGTGTGTGTGTGTGTGTGTGTGTGTGTGTGTGTGTACACGTGCGCACACATGCGCATTTCCAATGACAGAGTTTACCTTAAGTTTGAAAGTGAATACAAATGATTTTCTTCCACCCCATCCCAATGGCCAAATGAAGGCAAATGAAGAGTGGAACACAAGCCAACATGACCTTCATGATGAAATGGATTTTCTTTAAACATACATGTGTACAGCCTAAGACACGCTCATCATACATGTCAAAGGCTTGTCTCTCACCTTGTTGCAAGTTGTGGGCCTTTAGAAAGCCTCAAGGGCTAGCTAGTTCATTTTCTGTTTTCGGGATATATCTATTTGCACTAGTCCAGTAGTCAGGAGTATTATCTCTAGACTTTGTATCCATGCACCTTGACATTCTGGACATAAAACAGATGCTGGATATGAAGGCGTGCCCTGAAATCTCAGCACTGAAGCAGCACATCTGCCTGAGTTTGAGGTTAGCTGGTGCTACCCAGTGAATTTCAGGCCATCTCTAAAACAAGCAAACTAAAGAAACAAATAATGAGTTTGTCATTTGGAGAGTGCTGGTTTATTTTTTTTTCCTGGTGAGAAATATGTTAAGTCCATTGCTTGAAAAGCCCATTTGTTTTATATGGGCTGCTGGTGAGACTTGGAGACCCCATGTGACTGAGTAGACCTTGTTACCAGATGTTTCTTCCCACTTTCTATTTAGGTCAGTTGAAGCTTCATTATAATTCTGTCTTCACACCCAACAGAACAGAACACAGCCAAAAATACGAGGTTTATTGTCTCCAAAATGAAAAGCAAAAGGATTGAAATACTGAACACAACTGGAGTTTCAGCTTTTTCAACTTTTATCTTGAAATGATGGCCTGCCATGCTTTTTCTGGTTCACATTTACTCCTGTAAATGCATTGCCTGTCCAACCATCCTATGGAAGAGAGACGCTGCCAGGAGGCATTGTGGACTTGTATGAACTCCATACTGAAGTGTATTATGTAGATACATAGAGACAATATTATTTTTCACTTGTCTTTCTACAAGTGCTTCTTTCTAAACTAGAAATTTTACCCGAGCATAGGTTTGTGTGGAAATTGCAAAGACTGACATTTGATTCCTCATGATTTTTAGTGGGAGTCTGCCTCTTTTATGACAGACTATTAAGTGCTGTATAGACACGAGAGCTACCATCTTAGTTGTGACCAACAAAAATTTTTCACTATACCTTGATGAATGTCCCCTGTATGCCAAAATCACCCCCATTTTAAAGTTGGTGGCTTTGTACAGCTTCAGAATAATTTTGATTGTTAAGAAAAGTGAAAAACTATTAAATGCAAATGCTTCAGAACTATACCCACAATATATGTTTACAAACATTACAGGCATGTTAAAATTGAGCTCGTAGGAGATGGAACATGTTCTAAAAATATACTAGGGGCCAGAGTGACTACTCAGTAGGTAAAGGCACCTGCCACGGAGCCTGAGGCCTCAGTTTGATCCCTCTGATTCATTCACATCATGGAAGGAAAGAACTGAATCATGTTCTCTGAGGTCTACCCATGCTCCATGACATGTGTGTCCACACACACATGCATGCACATATGCATACAAAACAATATTATTGCTCTGTTGAAACAGGAAGCAAAAAAATGCTTTTTGCTAATTATATCCAGTTCCTGATCTTAGAAACATCATTATAACCATTGAGTAATCCTGCTGAAAATTGATCAACTTCAACCTGCCTCTCAATGGTGGATGATTATCATGTGTTAATCTTCTCTAAAAGAAGAGTGTGTCAATTCTCAGTCCACACTGGTATCTTTATCAAACAATCGATTTGACTAAAATAAGGCGTTATGGCTATGTTTACTCTTTCATTATTATGTAAACTTTAACTATCTGAAGAAACAAAATAATACCAGGAAACAGAAGTAATAACACCATTAACTCCTCATCACTAGTGGACATCAGTCACTTAATGCTTATTTCTCATCTAAAACCAAGCAATTCTCCAAAAAGATTTAAGCTTTCAGTTTTCTTTCATTTATCATGAGAGAAATAATTTAAAAAAAAAAAAAAACAAAATAAAACAAACCTTTGGCCTATTTTAAATCATGAGTAATAAAGATGATTGTCTTTCAATTTTTATTAGTTGTGATCTGGTTGCTTTTGTCAGTGAATTGATCCAATTAGGTTCTTTTTTTTTTTTTTTTTTTTTTTAAATACAAGTTTACTGATCCATTCCCTGGCATCCTTACAAACTGCTGATCCACTCAACAGTAAAACCAGTTTCTTTCTACACAAATGTTTCCCCCTTGCCTCATTTGAGGCTTGGAAATGTTAAGTGTTTATTTATGGTATAATTAACAGAGGCTTTTCCCTTATTAGATGCTTCATTCAGTGAATGTCAGGATAGTTATATTAACAGTTCTATTCTTAGAGAAGCCGGCCATGTTTTTAGTTAGGTGTAGCAAATCAATATCGAGCTTTGAAAGTTACTAGCCACGATGGAGTCTGAGCCAACAGATGAAGCAATACGTGAGTCTTTCCATAGGAATCCAAAAGTGGAATGCTGTGTGCTAAAAGAAGCTTTCAGGGGCCAGGATTCCTGTTTGAATCTGTTGCTTTTATGCTTCTGTGTTTCCATTTAATTAAATATGTGAGTCATAGGAGAGATGGATTTATAAAAGTATGACAATGAGCGTGAAGGGGTTCCAGTAAATGGAGATGATACCCAGCAAGAAAAAAGACAAACAAAGCAGTGTATTGCACTGATACAGATAATCTTGACATTAATTTTGGATATCTTTGTAAGTAGGTTTAAGAGGAAATTGGAGAAAAAACAGCTTTACACCAAATCTGTGGGGAAATTCTGAGATAGCCTAGGTAACTTTCCTCCCATACAGACATATACATAGTAACTTGTTAAATACACATTTGTGTGTAATTTAAGAGAAGTGTAACATTTAAAAAGCAAACATAACCTAAGTATGGATTCTTCACTCAGTTGAGGGTAGACCACAGTGTTTGAGGATACAGTTTCGCTGTGATATTGATGGCTATGGCCCAGCACCTCATCCCTGACTTCAAGGCTGGCCTGACACTAATTATGATGTTCAGTTACTAGCTGAGAACAATGCAGTCAGAACAGTACATTCCTAGAAATTTAGCTTCTCTACTTTAATTAAGTTGAATACTTTATCTTTGCATCCCTTATCATTCTTCTTTATTCTAGGAAAAACATGATTTGTATGTCTGTACGCACCAACATGTAAGAATATGGGAAATGAACTTTATTTCAGCTTCATTATAGGTGGTGGGAGTACTAGAGCTTATGCATCTGGCCTTAAAGGTGAGCTATAGAAGGTCATATGCATACGTGTGAGACACTGGCATGTTTCTCAGGAAATATGAAGGATGTAAAGGTCATGCCTAACTTTCCTGACCCAGCTGGAGGCAGACATTTCAGATAAAACACAAATTAGCCTCCTCTCTGACAGCAACAGCAAGCGCATGGACTAGTTATAAGGTAAGGAACTTGAGCCATCAGCTTAGCAGTGGAGTGGAAACAAGGTGCACTAACATTGATAATATAAGCCAAGCTGCCGGCTGGAAGAATTCTTTTTTTTTTCCAAAGCTGAGGACCGAACCCAGGGCCTGGAGCTTGCTAGGCAAGCGCTCTACCACTGAGCTAAACCCCCAACCAACCCCTTTTCTTTCTTTCTTTCTTTCTTTCTTTCTTTCTTTCTTTCTTTCTTTCTTTCTTTCTTTTTTTTTCGGTTTTTCAAGACAGGGTTTCTCTGTGTGGCTTTGCTCCTTTCCTGGATCTCACGCTGTAGACCAGGTTGGCCTCGAACTCACAAAGATCTTCCTGCCTCTGCCTCCCGAGGGCTGGGATTAAAGGAGGTATGCCACCAATGCCCGGGAAGAATTTTTAATGCACAAAAGTAAATGCTGTCTCTGCTCTGCAACTTCCATCTCATATTTCTCCACAGAACACCCCTCATGGGTTGGTTGTATACACAATCAACCGCTTTGAGGAAAACATAACTAATTACATACAGAGTCACCTGGAAATTTTCTTTGAAATGTAGTTCTTGGATTTTTATCCCAGAGACTCACACAGGGAATCAGAGCTCTGGGAATTGTACCTTTGATGGTATTCTTCATATCCATGCAATGCCTCAAGAGCCAGCAGTGACTCTTCTGGGTCCACAGCACTTTCTGCCTCCCCAGTTTTCTCCCCTTATCCTGATTGACTTTTGTGATATAAAACAAGATCAGGACTATTTCCCAAAATATCGTAGGTTATATAAACCTAAAAATCCAAGCAACAAATCTATGAATGAATAGTCAGAATACAGTATATTTTAAATATGAGAGCTTCCGGTTTGGTTCTTGTAGTACATTCATCGATTCTCGGTTAAAGATTCACACCATATTGTAAATCATCTTCAGGTTTCGTTTCCATTTACTGTTTTTTGTTTCAGTTGATATTCTTTGTTGGATATAGGGAGAAATATGTGTCGAAGTTTAATTTTAGGATACTGTTTTATTTTTACTTTGGTTTTTACTTTTTATTGAAAATAGGGTTTTTTTTTTTATCACATACTCTGTCCTGATTGCAGTTCCCCCTCCTTCTACCACTCCCTGCTCCTCAGATCCACCCCCTTTCTGTCTTTTGTTAGAAAACAAATTGTCTTCTATGGGATAATAATAAAATAATATTAAATGAAATATAATAAGGTAAAACAAACACTAACACATCTGAATTGGGCAAAACAATCAAACAGAAGAAAAACAGCCAAAGAGAAGGCACGGGGAACGGAGACCCACTCCTTTGCACACTCAGAAATTCCATAAGAACACTAAGCTGGAAGCTATATATGTGTGCAAAGGATCTGTAGCATAAAAAGACAAAAGAAAAAAATATAAATAAAAATATATATAAATAATAAGATAAATAAAATTACACAGAGAAAGAAAGCACCCTGACACAACATTATAAGACAAGGCACCTCCAAAGGTGCCCATGTGTAACTGGAGTATTCCTGTGTCCACCCAGCTCCTGTAGCCGCTCAGGCCCTATTAAACACAAGGGGACTTATATTATACACTGTGCACTGTGTGGCCATGGCAGGCTTCTTGCTATCTGTTCTTATCTTAAATTAACCCATTTCTATTAATCTATAAGTTGCCATGTGGCTTGTGGCTTACTGGTACTTTACATCATGCTTCTCCTCATGGCAGCTGGCAGCATCTCCTGACTCAGCCTTCCACCTCCCACAATTCTCCTCTCTCCTTGTCCCACATACATTATCCTTCCTTCCTGACTACTGGCCAGCATTTTATTTATCAATCAATCACAGCAACATATATCCACAGCATACAGGACATCCCACAGCACTTGTGAGTTGGTTTTCTCTTGGCCAACTACTGCTGGGCACAGAGCCTACCCTCAAGAGGAGTTTGTTTCTGAGACTCCCTTGGAGGAAACTGAAGTTTCATTGGCAGGTGGTTATCAATTGGAGATGGATTCTGGGTTATGGATGTGGGCCTGTGTTCCCTTCTCCTTTCATGTCTAGGATTCCTTCTGGTGCAGACCTGTACAGGCCCTCTGTGTGCCTCAGGGCTGCCTCCATCTCTGAGTTCATATGTGCACCTATCTTGTTGGTTTAAACAGCCTGGATTTCTTGGTGTCCTCAATCCTTTTGGGCTCTTACATTCTTTCTGCCTCCTCTTCAGTGGGCTTCCCTGAGCCCTGAGGGGAGGGATCTGATGGAGACATCCAGCTTACTTTTTGTTTTTAATTAGCATGAGAAGTAATAGGTTTCATCATGATAATTTCTTATGTAATTTATTCCTTAACCAGAAATCCCCTATCTACTTTCATATCATATGTGTTATTTTACTGCTTCCATTTTTTAAAACATTCTTTCTCCCTTTGTAGTCCCTTTCAAGATTCCTGACTTATACCTGAACTCACACACATGTGCATACACACACATTAAAATTGGAAGATAGGATCTCCATATGAAAAAGAAAATGTAATATTTGTCTAACTGAGACAGGATTATCTCACTTTATGTAATAATTTCAGATGCATCCATTTTTCTGCAAATTCTTCCTGACTATAAAATCCCATTGTGTGTATATACCCCATTTTCATTATCCTTTTGTCTGCTGGCAGACACTGAAGCTGAGTTCATTTCCTTGCTGTTGTGAACAGAGCAGCAATGAACATGGATGCTCAAGCATCCCTGTAGTAAAATGTAAATCCCCTGTGACTAGGACTAAGGAAGAAAGTCATGAATCAGTAAGCCAAAAGCTCTGAAGGAGGTTGTGATGAGTCATTTTTCTGAGTTAGAGTCAGGGAGGAAGCTTGAAGTCTCAGAGTGAAAGTCCTTAGAGGAATAAGGAAGACAATTGAAGTCAAACTTGAGGAAGAACTGAAGAAATGGTCATAGAGCAGCACATTACATCACAAGACACAATACAAGCCATCTAAGAAGTACAGGCAGCCTTTGGTTACTTCTTAAGATTCGCCTGGCCAGTGGGCATGTACCTAGAGGAGACTGGCAGGGACTATGCTTCTGTGATTGAGAAGAGTGTAGAGCAAGTTTCCTCCAGGCTCAGATATGTGGTCTGAGAAATCTCATTAAACTCAGCCTCGAATCCTTCCTATAGCATAATAAATACTCTCTGGAGACATGGCATTTTACTGTGGCTCAAATGGCTCTGGGTGAGTTCTAACAGTGTTGATGCTGTTTCACAATGCCATTCCAACTGACAGAAGGAATGTCACTTTTCAAAAGATGATACAACCTAAGAATCACCCATAAAAATCACCTTCCTTTTGAGAAACAAGGAACTTGCTCTAAGAGACCATAATGAGGATCATCTTGTAGAGTTACACTGTGAAATGTGAACCAACTTTTCTCAATGTCATCCTTGAGATACTGGCCTGTGTTTCTATTAATAATATGTAAATGTTATGGAAATAGAACATGCTGTGTGCCTCATCTGTCTCAGCGAGTGGTTGCAAGATGACAAAGGTAAGGAAAGAGCTGCTTTAGTCTAGAAGGTCTTTCGAAGGAGGAAATCTCACTCTGCCGCAGCCTTGGATAATGAACCTGGGCATCTCTGTCATGCAGAAGGCGGTGGGTGAACGTGAGGGATCTGGATCGACTGTTTCACACAGAAGCAGACATTTTGAGGCTCACTTTCAGAAATCAAAGCTGAAGAGAACTGTGAGTGTACAACAGATAGACGGGCTGATGAATAGAGCTGTCAAGAGAATGCAGAGCAAGGTGTGGATTTGGGCAGTGTCAGATAGCAACTCTCCACAGCCCTCCAGGGAGGCTGCTCCTTCTGCTGAAGAGGGGAGGGGAGCATTGACAGATGAAAGAAAGATCTGAAGACAGGTGGAGCAAATCACAGAGGACAGCTGGGAAGCATCCATTCATTATTTTCCATATCACTGGAAAGTGCTGTCTCATTCTCCTTTAGAAGGCGTGCACAATTGCTCCTGTGCAGAGGCAGTGTCACAGATCTGCAGTTGGCTTCTTGGGTTCAAATCTTAGCTCTTCAGGTTGTTGTTGTTGTTGTTGTTTTATTTTAGAAATTGCACAACCTAAATTGTATATTTTAGCTCCTTGTTCATAAAATCAGAATGATGATTTTACCCAAATCTTAATGATGTGTGCATCAGGTGAGACAAATTCTGAAAGTGTACAGCATAGTGATGAGCACAACAAAGGTCCTGAAGAAACATTAAGAAGCTGGCTTAGTTCTCAGAGTAAGGATTCAGTTACACAGGCCATCAATGTATTAGAGGATTTAGAAGCAAAGAAGAAAGATCATACGAGTAAAGGTATGATTATTAGACATTTAGTAATAGTTAACATAATAATTACAAAATATTGTTTGAAGGGGTAATAAGTTAAAAATCACCATATTGTCAGGACCATATTCCACCTAGTTGGAAAATGTGTTACAAGATTAGCAGTGAAATAATTTTATTCTGTAGATGCAAGAAAGACAAGGTTTCACACAAGTATATTAGATCCTTCTAAAAGTGATGGATAATGAGCACTTCCAGCACAGTGTGTTAAGTAAACTGTTATAAAGCATGCACTCAAATCAGTCTGGGTCAGAGCAAATGAGAGTCTTGTAAACAGACTAGCTCTATAATCCTGAGATTGCTTTTCTCAACCATAGTAGCCTGCATTTTCATAAAATGCCATTTCTCTCACTGATAGACATAGCTTGTATTGTACAAGCATAGGATGCAGTGGGTCAGCAGTATTGCTCTCCAAAGCAATACTACCTGTGCCTAGGGGATGCTTCCTCTCTATTTATAAGGGTAGTCATTGCCTTAACCTTAAATCCTAGGTAACAGCCAGCATTTCCAAGAACAATTGTGTCTACTAAGGATAGTCAATGGGGAAGATACTCAAGTAGAACAATATGTTGATATATTAAAGTATATTGTTTTCTAAACATTATGTCAAAGGTATACAGAAAGACAGTAGCCACAGACTATTGACTTGTACATGTACACACTACAGAAATTGTTGAGAGCTTTCCACATCAACAAGAAGGGGCAATTTAATACTTTGTTGGCCATTCACATCCACAAAGGCAGTTTTTAGATATGGTTCTCAGCACTACTCAACCCCTGAGGGAGCCAATATTGAGCTCTCAGTGCTTGGCTCATCAGGCTGGGTAGGCATGCTGACAGCACCGGCATTCAGCTATTTCATCTGTAGGCACAATTTCCCGACTTTCCTAGTATGCAAGAATACTCTCTGGCATATAAGTACACAAAGTAAAGTGAAGAAGTCTCTGCCCCCAATATGACTCTCAGGCCTGAGTGAATGGCTATATGCCACACAATGTCAGCTCCTCTAAACCAATAATTGTGCATCACCATAGATGCTGTTGAGCTGTCTTCTTATTGCAATAAATTTAAGGAAGATGTTAGTACTGATTTCAACAGCAGAAGTATGTGTCGAAGCAAGACAAGTCCTCATTGCAGAGGCAGTAAGAGATCATTTATTCTAAGTCAGATAGGAATGAGCAGTGCCATGGAACACAGATTCAGGCTTCTCTAAACTACATTTTTCAACACAAAATCAGTTGTATGGACCTTTTTCAATGACAAGACACATTCAGCACCAAGCCCTAAGTCAAGACAATTTCCAAATACATCAGGCAAGTGAGTTACCAAACAGGGAAGTGTATGCTAAAGGTTAATAAAGGTTTTAACAGGTACTTTCTAGCTTTTGGGTTTGTAAAAACAAATGGCCTGTGAATATATTCCAAAGTTTTACCTGATAGTTGGGAAGCTGTTAGTTTAGACACAAAGAGAGATAGACAGAAGGAAAGAGAAAGAAAGAGGGAGAGGAAGAGAAAGAGAGAGAGAGAGAGAGAGAGAGAGAGAGAGAGAGAGAGAGAGAGAGAGGAGGGGGGCTCCATGAAGGACACTAGCATAAGTTGTTTCTAAATTTTTTTTTTTTGAGACAGGTTTTCTCTGTGTAGCTCTGGCTTTCCTAAAACTAGCTTTGTAGACCAAGCTGGTCATGAACTCACAGACATGCCAGCCTCTGCTTCCAGAGTATTGGGATTAAAGGCATGTACCACCACTACCCAATCTTGTTTCTAAATTTATAACATTCCAACTCTCCAAAATAACAAAGTTGTGACCAGCCTTGCAGCCTTAGGTAGTCTTTAACATAAGTGCGGCTTCAATTCTTGAATGTTGTAACAACTTTTCAACAAATTGAAATTATGGTTGTGATCAAGGTAACTTATTTATAACTTATAAAATGAAACATTGGGGATTAACACTGCACTGACAATAATTCAGATTAAAACTTAATGATAATTAATGTGATAGGAATAGCACCTCAATTCAATATTCTCACATTGCCCCTGCATACCTCTTCCTGTCTACTGTCTATTTTTTTTTCTCTCTTGATTCATGGAATGTCGGCTTTATTACCTCTGACTATGGGGCAATTATCTGCACTTAAATTATCTTGATAGTCGATTTAATTAAAAATATAAATCTCCTTGGTCTACTGAATTCTTTAGAGCATTTCAGAAATACTTTCATTTTCTTATTATTCCAATCAACATTTTTCCTCTTGTATTTGAAAATCATTTTCTAGGTTGAAATTTTGTTGTTGTTTCTTTCAGGAGTGATAGATTAGATCACTGTGATCAATATCAGTGGAGTGTTCTTAAAGTAAAACTCAGTTTTAATTATGTGAGACATTGTGTGTGTGAATATATATAATGATACATAACTATTAGCAAGCTATCAGAAGTTGCAAATTTCACAAATAAAATTTTCATTGAATAACAGCCATAGCTCACATGTCGATAATATACCACTGACATCCTGAAACTGTCTTCAGAATATATATGTTGTCAGTATAATCTTTCTTGGACTAAAAACAGGATTAACTGACATGCAAGTTCATGAGGAAACACTTTTGCTTTTAGAAAAATATTTTAATATAATTTAATAGAATTCATAATTCTTCAAGCATAAGGCTTTTGATAAAAGTTCTTTAAAAGGATATTTTATAATTCTTAATAGGTTTTTAAAAAAAAATACTTGATTTTTGTAAATAGCAAGCTTCTAAATGTTAACTTTCTTTTTCTAACCCTGTCCAATCCCATGAGCACCAAGTAGTGCTTAACCATGCTTAGACTTCTTACCACACAGTCCTCTACACAGACTGTTTCAGCCATATTCTAAGAGCTTTTACATGGTAGTGATCATGGCTATGATGTAGGGTATTGAGGAATTAGGACTCAATTCCATTCACTGAGCTTT
The DNA here is from genome assembly GCF_903995425.1 of Onychomys torridus. NCBI lineage: Eukaryota > Metazoa > Chordata > Mammalia > Rodentia > Cricetidae > Onychomys > Onychomys torridus. Next base: position 13,385,633 of record NC_050463.1, read on the forward strand.
CTTTAAATACATATGATGAACCAACCTGTCTCCCTCTTGGGTTTGAAAGCCATCTTATAGTAAAGACAAAGTAGTTTCATTCCTATTTATGATTAAATCTCTGTTTCTTCAAGATTGTAACCTTAACTACAAATGATTCTACACTGCCTATTCCAAAAAACCACAGCCATGTGTTTGTTTCAAAAGTTGTTATGACAATCTTGCAACCCTAGCTTTGTTTCAAAAGGTTGATGTGGCTACCTTGTAATCACCTTGTTATACTGCTCCTGTAAGTCTGCCTATTTGCCTGCCAAATCCCCATGTTTGGAAACCTCCTACCCCTGAACTATAAAAACCATTATCTTGCCCATGTTCAATTCTTATCTCTTGAACTCTGACTTAGGGGAAGGCAACCCATGTACACAAATAAAAAGCTTGCTTTAATTAATTGTCTGCTTTAACTAATTTGGCCGTCAGGATTCGGGTTGTTGATCTCTCCCTCACATGTTAGCATTAACAAAAGATCAAACTGATTTAGTTAGAACAGATAGATTTTGCATTGGATAATGCTGGTCAATTTCTTTCATATTAGGGAGTGGAAAAGGACTATAATGAAGATGTGTGGCTGGGCAGTGGTGGTGCACGCCTTTAATCCCAGCACTTGAGAGGCAGAGGCAGGTGGATCTCTGTGAGTTTGAGGACAGCCTGGTCTCCAAAGCGAGTTTCAGGAAAGGCGCAAAGCTACACAGAGACACCCTGTCTCGAAAAACCAAAAAAAAAAAAAAAAAAAAAGATGTGCGTCAATGTGAGAATGTGCTTATTGCTTATTCACAGAAGAAAGAAGCATGATGCCTGATATAATTAATTATTTGAAAGATAATTTTTGTGTGGCTCTGCCATATTATTTTTGCTTTCTTATGCCTTAGCTTTCTCTACCATAAAATGGGAAAATTAATTAACTTATTTTGCATGGTTTCTCTGTTGTCTAATGAAATTAATACTGCAGTTAGTAAATAATGAAGATAGGTTAAATATTATCATCTTTGTGATTGTTATCGCAGTTAATTTTTACAGAAAGCTTAGATATGATTCTTATTATTCTGCTGTTATAGAAACTGAGGCCCAAGGAACTTGGCTCCCTCTGTTTAATTCAAGGAAGTATTTGAAAGTTTACATAACATAAATATAAAAATGCTTTGGAAAACATGAATCAGAATAGAAATAAAATATTTTGAGGAGTTATTTTAACAAAAAGAACAAATATTATAATGAAGAAGTGTTAGGTAAATATACAAGCAGTGAAGTGAGAATGGCAATTTCATTATATGAGCATCAGTTATGGGCAAGACTCTTCTCACCAAATGAATGAGAAATTGTGCCCTGGGTACTCCATGGCAAAACTACTATTGAATCCAATAGTAAAAATCTCTTTAATCTGACACTGGTTTATTGAAACCACAAGCCATTAGAAACCAATTCCATCTTACAATCAGCTCTGTTGTTCTTTAATGAAAATGCTAGATAATCTAAACCCAATTAATTCAAAGTTTGCTTTTATGAATGTCACCTTTAATATTAATGAAGTTTTTCCATATACACAGGATGTTTTCTGAATTTCTTTTTGTTCCTGTTGCCCTGTAGGAAAAGCTGAATGAAGATTAGCTGAAAGTTCTACCTTTTTATGACGAGTGCTTGTATACTCTTATGTAGCATGTGATTTGGCTTCATGTATCTCACTGAATAAAATGACCTCAAGTTAGCTGACTTAAGAAGTACATTTTTCTATGTGTATCTCCTACTGATTATGTTTTTTAAAAATGCATTTGGGCCCTTGGGCTGAGGAAAATTACCCAGTTAACACCATGATAATAGTCATGGTTTCCGTAAGAGGCTCTGTGGAGCCTTCCCTCTGTATTTTAGCTGTTCTGACAACCCCTCACAATGGCTGTAATCAGTGTGGTGATTTTTCCCATGAACTGTTCCCAGACCTGCCCATTACTGCTTCACTTCACATGGCTTGAAGTAGGGTGATTCCTTTCTGTGTTTGCTGTTGATTACATTGAGTTTTTTTTTTTTCTTAATTGTCTGGGTTTTTCCCTTAATTTGCACTTATAAATACTATAAACGAGCCAATATCTAGTTTTTCTTTCAGTAAGAAACACAAAATTGCAGGGTTTTGTAACTTCTATATATGCCAGAGGTCATTAAACAACAAAATGAATACAGGAGCAATTGTTTTTCAGAATTTGAATGTCAAGACCAGGCTCACATTAGAAACTATGTTTTTCATTCTCTTTCCATTGTCATTGACTTTATTTATCAAGTGACTTAGTACTGACAGTGAATAAAATCTACATATGTAAATCCCAGTGTCAACCACTATTTATCCTGACAATCAAAGGGGAGCTCAAGGAGGCAGATGTTCTGATTTATCCTGACTGTTACCATCCTAACTACCTTGAGTGGTATCTGCTCAGTAGGGATTTTAAATAAATGAATGAATGTGTGGTTAGTACCTGATCCTGTATACATATATTCTCTCTTGAATTTTTAAATAATATTTTTTGTGTTTTACTTGCTTCTTAGATCGTCCAGATAATTTGTTTCTTGCATATTACTTATAATCTCACATTAGCGTTAAAGCTAATCTAAGAAGTGGAAACTTCCTTTTACCATATGTGGTCATCCAACCTGTGACCGTCATTTTGTACTGAAAATTTACTAAACATATTTATTCATTGATATCCATCAAGTAGAGTTTGTTTTCATCATATTAACAGCTAAAACTGATAAACATTATTATGGTTTTAATTGTAGATTAAAAATCTCTAGGTTTAATAACACCTTGCTGATGCTGTGAGCATGGCTGTGAGCCAGAAGAAACCCAGCTTCCTTTAAATGGTTTTGTCAGATACTTTGACAAGACAATTGGAAAAATAAACCAATAAAATGGTCCAAAGGCATCCAGAGACTTCTGTTGAATGTTGGCTGTTTTTCTAGATTAGCTGTTTGATAATAATAATCTTAACTTTCCAAAAGGTAACAAGTAACTTATTCTGTTTTTCTGACTGTTCTTAGTAGCATAGCTCAGGAGGCATGGATAATATAACTAGTCATCAAAACACTGTATTCTAGATGATTTTTCCTCAAGGTTTTCATATCACAGCACATGTGGTGTTTCTCTTGGGCTGACTCCTGTCCTGTCATTTTAAAGGCTTCTCACCCCTGGGATCCAGCTATACAGGGACTGGCCAGTGCAGTAGCTTCTGGAGATGAACACATTACTTCAGAGGTGTTGTCATCCAGTTGACAGAAGGATGGTTCTTTCCTGAACCCAGAGAGCATACCTCTCCTACCTACAAGTGCGAAAGTCCTGCTATCTCTACCTTGCTATATAAGTACTTAAACTGTGGAGGAGGAAAACATACAAGAACCCCTTGAGATCAAGATCTATAATTAGAAAAACTCCAACAAAGAAACAGAGAAATAGTCACTGAGACAAAATGCAAAATAAGTGTTTGGATGAGAAGCACAGTAACCAGAGTATAGAGAGTTCTATGATAACCCTTCAGGACTGGCCTACTAGGATGGAGCCACCTTTCACCGTTGTTTCAAGCTCACACTTGGTACATATGGCTAAGCATTTATACATCTTATTTCAGGTCCTGTTTTTTAATGATGTTTTAATTTATTCTTTGAAATGTCTGCTCTTCCTTTGAAAATTTCATTATAGTTTGATCATATTCACTCCCCATCACCTCTCTTCAATTCCCTAGAAATCTCACAGCCTATTTTCATTCTGACTTAATGTCTTTTGTTAAAACTATCATTACAGGGGCTGGAGAGATGGCTCAGAGGTTAAAAGCAGTGGCTGTTCTTCCAGAGGTCCTGAATTCAATTCCCAGCATTTTGTCTCAGTGACTATTTCTCTGTTTCTTTGTTGGAGTTTTTCTAATTATAGATCTTGATCTCAAGGGGTTCTTGTATGTTTTTCTCCTCCACAGTTTAAGTACTTATATAGCAAGGTAGAGATAGCAGGACTTTCGCACTTGTAGGTAGGAGAGGTATGCTCTCTGGGTTCAGGAAAGAACCATCCTTCTGTCAACTGGATGACAACACCTCTGAAGTAATGTGTTCATCTCCAGAAGCTACTGCACTGGCCAGTCCCTGTATAGCTGGATCCCAGGGGTGAGAAGCCTTTAAAATGACAGGACAGGAGTCAGCCCAAGAGAAACACCACATGTGCTGTGATATGAAAACCTTGAGGAAAAATCATCTAGAATACAGTTAATCAAAATGAGGTATTGGGAGCTCAGGGGTTCTCTGCAAATAAGTCTTAGACCCACTAGGAATTACATCACCCTCACTTTGGAGAAATTTCACACTGATTTTCTTTGTTGTTGTTAAGGTTTTGTTAATAATATTCCTTTGATGCCTCAATAAAATTTATTGAACTTTCTCCTAAGTATATTGCAACAGGCAAATTAGAAAATATACAAAAGTCAAACATAGAAAAGTTAATGAGTCTAACCTTTATATAACCATTATTTAATATTTGCAGAAAAGTTCTATTTTCTTGTATTTCTTAAATGAAATCAGGTTCCTTGAATTTAATTGCTAGCTTTTATACTTTACAGTGGACATAAAAATATTCCAAGGCCACTAAGAGCTGTGCTGCAGTGTGATCACAGCGGCTGTCTCAGACCCATCACATGTTATACACACCATAACTAAGACTTCCTGCTCATTGGGATTGTTTCTAACTTTTCATTCATCTTCCATCATGATCTCTTAGCATTCCGCCCATTCTGCTAGTATATTCAATTTCAATGCACTGTCTTTAAATGTGGTTACAATTGCTTACTTCCTTAGCTGAGGGCAACCTCAGCTTAGAATTCCATATCTTTTGTTTGTTTGTTTGTTTGTGTTTTTTGTTGTTGTTGTTTTGTTTTATTTTCCGAGACAGGGTTTCTCTGTGTATCTTTGCACCTTTCCTGGAACTCACTTGGTAGAACAGGCTGGCCTCGAACTCACAGAGATCTGCCTGGCTCTGCCTCCCGAGTGCTGGGATTAAAGGCGTGAGCCACCACTGCCCGGCAAGATTCCATATCTTAAAAATGATTTTGCCACCATCATTCGCAACAGTGCAGGGGACATTATATATGTACTCAGATTATATGTGTAAATTAATAATTTTATTATACACATAGATTCCACAAGATATGGAATATAGCAAAGATTAAAGACTGTGGCTTATGAAATACTAGACTTACACATCTTTACCTTGTAGCAACTGACCTTTCAAAGAGCAGTGTAAAGGCCTGGAGACCCCTTGCATACTCAAAGACTCAGACAGTTGTCTCTTTTTAAGAGTTTCTTCCCTCATAAAGGAGCATATCCTAAGTCATAAACTACAAAAATTTTGTGAATAAATGATGTCTACTAGGAACATTTTCTTTACCTATTACATTAGGTGCCTATTACATTAGCTACATTTTAAAAGGTTTATTTCATTTTAAATTATGTGTATGTATGTGTGTGTGTGTCCATGTGCCCATGTGTACACATGAGTACAGGCACCTGTGGCAGCCAGAAGAGTGTGTTTTATTCCCTGAAGCTGGAGTTGGAGTTGCAGCTGGTTTTAAGCCACCCAAAGTGCATGCTGGGAATGAAACTCGTGTCCTCTAAAAGAAATGTGTGTGTCCTTAACCATTTCTCAAGCTTTACATTAAGACTTCAATCTCTGCTATTTTTCTCACTAGCTTTATTGTTATAGTTAACTTGTCTATCATGTTTTGTATCAATCTGCAAAATGTGAATCAAACATCTCTCCTAAAACTTTTTGAGAAAAAATTATATTTCTTAAGTAAAAAAATGGCATATAAAAATGTCACACAAACTATGATGGCCATGCACTTGAGAAGCAGAGGCAGGCAGATCTCTATGAGCTTGAGGCCAGCCTGACCTACATTGTTGCAGGACAGCCAGGGCTATTTGGGAGACCCTGTCTCAAAACAAACAAACAAACAAACAAACAAGGGCTGGAGAGATGGCTCAGCAGTTAAGAGCACTGACTGCTCTTCCAGAGGACTTGAGTTCAATTCCCAGCACCAACATGGCAGCTGACAACTATCTGTAACTCTAAGATCTGACAGCCTCACACAGACCTGCATGAAGGCAAAATACCAATGTACAGAAAGTCAAATGAATGAAATTAAAACAACAACAACAACAACAAAAATGAATCAGATAGTAAATAATGAACCTGTTTTAATTTTTCTATCTTTACATAAATTCTCTTTACACTTAAAAGTCTTTTTTTTTAAGGTCCTAAAGACCAGTGAATTTGTTTCCTTACAATTAACCCTTCAAGTAGTCATCAAACATTTGATAAAAAGCAAAAGAGAATACATTGTATTACTTGCAGACAAACAAGAGTGTCTTTGTTTTCTTGTTTCTCCTTCGTTTAATTGCCATAAACTCAGAAGTTACTATGTGCCAAAGGTACCCAAATGCTGTGTGCTTATAAAGAGTAAGGAATATACTGGTGAAACACATTCTTGAGAATCCTGTTCCCAGTTATCATTCTTTCCAGAGCCTGTTGTAAATTAAAGCCTTTTTACAAAAGAATAGGCATTTGGAAGAACATTGTAGCTTATCCAGCCTACTAAGCTAAAAGTCTGCAATTGGTAGCTCTCACCAATTGACTGGTTCTTTGGACACTGTAATTAATCTCTTATGGAGAGTTTAAGGCTTATGCTAAGAGGACCAATAAAGGAGCTGAACTGTCCAACTCAGCAGAGTCATCTAGTCCCTAAGCCAGGGTCAACATTTTCCATGGTCATATCTATTTTTATAGAGTTAAATCTTGGGAGAGCTCTATGATAAATGTATTAAGGCATAAAAATAGACAAGAAGTGATTGCAGACCCCAAAGAGCTGGGCAAGAGTCTCTGCTCCCAGATTCCAGACTGCACGTGAAATACCAAGCCTGCAGGAATGAAGGCATTATACTGCAGGGAGTGACTGGCAGATAGCCATCTTATTGGTTTGTTCTGGTTTCAGTGATAGGTCTGGGGGAGAGGAAGCCTGAAGAAAGAGCTAAGGAGAACCTAGTATTTACTGCTTGTTCTAGTGTTGCTCAAACTTTAATTATTGTCATCAATACAAAGCCTTCAACATGGGAACAGACCGAACCTTTGTTGATGTATCTAAGTGTCTTTGAACTTGCTGGAGATCCTAGAGAGACTAAGAGTGGTTTATAAATGCACAATACCACATTGTGGCTAACAATGATTTATTTATTTATTTTTAATTTTTTTTATTTTTTTATCTCTAGTCCTCTGGAAAGCTTAGTCTCATGAAAGAACACTGCAGCCTTTTTAACAGCATAGGGATAGAAGTACTTGTATCAGTGTTTCTTGTTCTTGTCTTCGCTATAATAAACACCACACAACAGAGACAACTGATGCAGATGAAGAGCCCCTTAGGGCATGTCTGGTTTGCTTACAGATACTTAGAAACAGGCAAAATGTTCAAATTGACTGGATGATTGTAATTTACTTAACCTTTTTGAAGTGGCTGACATGCGGCTGAGATTAAAAAGAGGGGCAACATTGAAAGAGATAAGTGGGTTTGGAAAGGCAGCTCAAGAATAAAAGTTCCTGCCAAACAAGTATGGGACCTGTGATCGAATCTCCAGAACCCATGTGAAAGCTGGGCAAGGTAATGCACATCTGTGATCCCAATGCTTGGAGAGACAAGAGAACCCTGGAAGCTCATGGGGCAGAGAGCCTGATGTACAGAACACCGAAAAACAAGCAAGGTAGAGGGTGAAGGTGACCCCAAATTTCTCTCTTTACATGCTCTCTCCATGCATGATAAACTACTTTTTCAAGAGCCCACACCCCAACCACATATACACATATCCTTTACAGAATAAGATGTAATGGGTTATAAATTCTCAAGAAAAAATTAAATCAACCTTTGTTGGTCTTTTAAAAACTCAAATACAAGATCTGTCATTTGCTAAACACTGTTACTGCATTGTAAATATGCATTCTATATTCTAACTGGACAGAAATCAGACCTAGAAATCTTTATAAAAGTATGGTTCAATATGAGCTAGCAAAATATGATGTGTTCAGGTGGGGAATACCAACATATTAAACTTCCCTTTGAGTCTTTAACCAAATAACCAGTACTTTATGTAATAGTGGTCCTGAACTTTTGGTGAGTGTTGTTTTATTTGTTTGTTTGTTTGTCTGTTATTGATATAAGGTCTCACTTTGTAGCTGTGGCTGGCCTGAAATTCACTTAGAGGCTGGCCTGAAATTTAAAGATGCATCTGCCTCTGCTTCCCAAGTGCTAGGATTAAGGTGTGTGCCACCATACTCAGAATTCTTATACTTTTTAAAGAAAGTTATAAAAAAAATCCCAGTTACTCAGTGATTTGTTATATATTTTGAAGTAATACATATCGATTTAATACCAATTTAAAAGTTGGAGGGTATTTATATCCACATATGCACTTGTAGAGGCCAGAGATATCAACTATTCTCTACTTTATGTTACTTATTCATTTATTTATTTATTATTTTATTTATTTAATTACTTTTAGTTTTTGAGACAGGATCTTTCATTGAGCTGAGAGCTCACTTTTTTTTTTTTTTTTTACTTAGCTCACTGGCCAGCAAGCCCTAGGGATCCTTTTGTCTCCCTCCCAGCCCCAGCCCTGGGGTTACAGGCACATGCTATCACTTCTGGCCTTTAACAAGGATCTAGGAGTGAGAACTCAGGTGCTCATTCTTGCAAGAATTTTACTTACTGAGCCACAGCCCTATGCCTAAATACCAATTTTAGACTAAGTGCTTGCCACGCTGACAACTGTAGAGTATGTAGGGGAACAAACGTAGGAATCAGCTTCCAGCAAACCAGTGATCTAGTTTGGGCACATAGTGCAAGGATGCAGAAATAACAAAGCAACAACAACAACAACCACAACAACAAATAGTGCATTGAATAATGGACTTTGTCTTATATCCCTAGAGCTGGAAACAAGCCCTGGCACGTGGTGGCTATTAAGTATTTAACTAGAAAAAAAATTATATGAATGAAGCAATGACAGGAAAAAGGAAAGCTACAGTTGCAATGAATAATAAAAACGATATCATAAAATACTACCTGATTGTCAAATTAATAAAAAATAGTTGCTATAGCTTAAAACATGACTATTAAGAGGATTAAAATAAACTATATGAGGTTGTTCATCATGATCTCTGTGACCTAAAAAATTTTAACAGTTGTTACCATTTAAAATATTGTACCATGCTGAGTAAACTACTTTTTGTATTATAGATGATGATAGAGTCATTGTAGATAGGTATATAGATGATAAATAGATAGATAGATAGATAGATAGATAGATAGATAGATAGATAGATAGAAGATAGAGGTAGGTAGGTAGGTAGGTAGGTAGGTAAATAGATAATACAGGTTAATTTAATTTACTAGAATGCAATAAATCCTCTTTATTATAGTTTCATTATAGCTAATAAGCTGATAGGGTTTATCTATTTCTTTAAGTAAATGTGTTTCTTTTCTTTTTGTTCCATAATTTTTCATTTGAATCATGTAATCATCTTCCACTCATATTATTACTAGTTTTCCACCATTGTTTAGAAAATGGTATTAGTCTATTTTTTTAAATCATTGATTTTTGTTTTAGTGTAGTCAAAACTATGTGGATATTTCTTCCAAATGCACTATGGGTTGTAGCTTTTGGCATATTCCTTGGTGTACAAAACATTTTTGGTTTTAATCTATGATAGATTTTTAAGAGCTTAACATATGGCTCTGCAGTTAAGAGCATTTGCTATTCTTGTAGAGGACCAAGCACCCAAGTTGAACAGCTTACAACACCCTATTGCTTCTGCTCCAGGGGATACAATGTCCTCTTCTGGCCTCTATAGGCAGCAGCATACACATGTGAATACCCATACAGACATACACATACACATACATAAAAGATAATCTATCTTATGAATTTTCTGTTATGCACTGCATAGTGTAATGACATGCCAAGCAACTTCCAGCTAGAGGATAACTTTGGAATGTACAATTTTTACAATCACTTCCTTGTCACACAGAGTAGATATTTATCTTTATTATTGTACCAGTCAACACACTTTCATTTACATCAGTCACCATGCAAACAGACAAATTATGGTTTAATGGGTACCTCCCTCTAAATGTTGATCTAAAAAATCTGATACCTCATCTCTGAACTGAAGGACCTTGCTGCCTAATGGCAGAGATTGTATATATATATATATATATATACACACACACACACACATCATTTGAAAATGTACTTATGACCAAAGAGGTGAGCATAGTAAATGCTAGATGATTGGCATCATCAAGAAATCATGAAGATTTTGCACAGTGATAGGGTTAGACAAGAGATCAAGAAAGGCATCACAGAAGTGGCAGTTGTACTACATCTTGAATAGGGGACAGAGATAGGAAGAGATTTTTCACATGGAAATTAACGGGGGTAGGAGGGTGTGGCATGTGACTAAACCAAAAGACAGGAATGTACAAGCCAGTGGCCAGTGAGGCTAATTATGGTGAATGGAACTATAGCAGAAAGTCTCTATGCACAGACCTGAAACATTTCTATACAATTAGGTGGGAGACATAAACTTCCTGAATTTATTAAATTTCCAAAAACAGATGGCACTTTTATGTATTCTCAATATCCATGTAGCAATAATAACTGTTTCAAAATGGTTTCTACTTGGCAGATCATTTTTATATCCAACCTTGTATTGGACTTCTGCAGCAATCCTGATAAAGTAAAACGTGAGGTTTCCAGCGTTGAGGCTTAGCCAGGATCATGAAACTAGAAGTTGTCTTGTTACAGATGTGAACACAGTATGACCTAGATGATGTATTCACCGTACCATCCACCTTAGCTATCAGAAGGTATTTGATTGTGATCACGTGACAGATACTTACATTTTCTTATAGTGCTAAGAAGTGAAATAATGTTTTGAAAGTGCAATCACACTGTGAGTGGAAGAGGTTTTTTGATTATATATTCTCTGTTGTCTTTAATACAAAAGTAGTTTATTTGCAATTCTTCCATGTTTAAAAATAGTCTACATATAGATTTTAACCTAAATTTCTCTGGGAATATTACAATTATTTTCTGTGTCAACCTAACGTTAAAATTAAATTTAACTTTTTCCAACTGAGCTATAATATCTCAGTGATGTGGAGAAACCAGATGTTCCCCGTTGAGTGTGAAGTGCCAGCTACAGGTTGCTGCATTCTTTCACTTGACTATCAGGGCATAGTGTGGGCTGGGAGGCAGCAAAATGGACAGTCTGCAATTCTGGTCTGTTTACAGGCTCCTCATCCCCATAGATATTTGACAGCAAAATTTAGCTCATATCATAATCATAAACATTGCCATGGCCCCAGTGTTGGAGAGGCATGAAGCAAGCTGCTGAGCTCTGAAGCCATAAAGGGTTAACCATGAGGTGATGGCATGGGAAAGAGACAAATTCTCTGTAATATATTACAGCGAGGTCTGAATGATGGCGCCTTCTCTCTTCCCTCTGGCTGTATGTGAAAGGTTTCATTTGGCTTCTTGCAATTTCCAGGAGGATTAAACTAGAAATTATGTAGCCAAGGGACCCATCCATGATAATAGAATAGAGTTGGTTAACCTTGACTAAATGTAATAGAGTCAATGGAAATGGCTAACAGACAGGGTTCTAAAAGACAGATGCCAGTCCACAGTATTCTACCAAATCTCTCCTGCCACATTCTCCAATGTTTCACTAAATTGCTCATAATTTTTATGGTAAAAGCTAAATTCCTCTTTTAGATATTATAAATTGTGTTTATATCTTTAATCCTTTTATAGAAAAATGATCATTGTCCAGGATATGAAGGTGTAACGAAAAGTCAGCAATACTTAAATGTATCTATGGGTTATAGTAACTGTATTTATTTCTTTTACACTCTTCACAAAAAGGGCACAGACATCACCATAATTCGTTTTAGCTAAATTATAAGTACATCTTATTAGTAGACCAGAATTAGTTTAAAATTTACCTGTGATGTTATATATTTGGATAAATACTGTTGCTGATTACTGATAAAGTAATGTTTCTACTTTTATTTGTGAAGTCCTTTTTAACACACACACACACACACACACACACACACACACACACACACAGAGAGAGAGAGAGAGAGAGAGAGAGAGAGAGAGAGAGAGAGAGATACCACCCCCCCTCAACCAATGTCTCATTACACATGCATACAGTGGTTACTTTTTCTCTTTGCTCTGACTTTAATTCAGGATCAAGGTACATGAATTAGAACCCCTCACCTGTGGTATCTGTGTCTATTGGTTAATTTTTGTAAACTTGACTTAATCTGGAGTCACCTGGGAAGAGAGAACATCAACTGAGGAATTGCCTCTATCACATTGGCCTGTATGATGACCTCTGGAAGGTCTCAGCCCACTGTGGGTCATGCTACCCCTGGGCAAGTAATCCTGGGTGATATAAGAAAGTGGGGTGAGCAAACCATGAGAAGTGTCAACCTTCTCTTGCCTGTACTTCAGTTCCTGCCTCCAGGTTTTGGCCTTGAGGTTTTGCCTTGACTTCCCAGTAATGGCCTGTGACCTGAAGGTAAAATAAAGCCTTTCCTCACTCATTTGCTTTTAGTCATGGTTTTACCACAGCTACAGAGCAGCAAGCCAAGAGACTCTACTCACCTAGTTCTGGGCCCCGTTGGAGCCACAAAACAGTATTGGTCCAGATTTCTGGTAAAATTCTATTGCCCTTTGTAAAGACATTTCACTAGAATAAGTTTGCTTCCAACTAATTGTAAAGGCGAGGTTAGCCATTGCAACTGTAATAATTTGATATCAATCAGATATCCAAGCCCCAAAGGCACTAAGCTACATTTTTAACTTGAAAACAAAATGTGTAAAAGATATGATCTTCACAAAAGGAAATATTTAAATTTGAATAATTGGGGGATAATTTTTCTGTAATTACACATTTTCCCAGAGAAAAGTAATGTCAAGACATTTCAGCCAGTTACCTTATTAATGTCATTTTTTGCTGGTAGGCTGGACCCCTGGGATGAAAGCTGCAATTGGGAGGTTATACAGGCATACAAAGCAAGCAAGCTCCCAGGGCCGAACAGCTCAGTTAAATCCTGCTTGTGATAATCAAAGGTTTAAGATAATGAGGGCTGTATGCTACAGAGCCAAGTGAGATCCTGTTGTGATGCCATCTATTCTGTGTAATCTATTAGCATTGTTAGGAGTATCAGACGAGATACTATATCTGAAAGGTTTGGAAAAGCCATGGAAGGCTTGTAAGGACATAGGAGGTCTGCCTTAACCAACCTTCAACACAGACCTTGGACTGGCTTAGAGAGTGACACTGGGTGCTCAGGGTCTGGACTGTCACCAGCTGACTCTCATAAAGGAGAGCTTGATGGAAGGGGTTGTTTTCTTTAATCATTTTGATAGCCTTAAATTCTCCACCCAATTTTGTTCACTTAAACTATGATTTAAATGGGATTTGAAAAAGAGGACATGCTGGGTAGTGGTGGCCTTGAATCCTAGCACTTGGGAGGCAGAAGCAGGCAGATCTCTGTGAGTTTGAGGCCAGCTAGGGCTGTTAATACAGAGAAACTTTGTCTTGAGAAAGAAAGAAAGAGAGAGAAGGGGAGGGAGAGAGGGAGGGAGGGAGGAAGGGAGGGAGGGAGGGAGGAAGGAAAGAAGGAAGGAAGGAAGGAAGGAAGGAAGGAAGGAAGGAAGGAAGGAAGGAAGGGAAAAAGAGGACATAAGTGCAAGGTTTTACTCTCTGAGCCCTTTCCCATTCCCATTGCAGACTTTTCTGTAGTACCATTAATCCATTCATTGGTAAACCTTTCCATACTTTAATCACCTCCAAAAGATCTCTACTTCTCAACACTATTACATTTGTTTCTCAGACATGAATTTGGAAGATACATTCTGATCAGCAATAAATGAGGTTCAGTAGTTTCAGAATCACATAGACACCCAAAGTTGAGATTCTTGAGGCTTAAGCAGCCTCTCTGGAGGGGTCTAGGGTGGTGATGTGCTTTCCAAAAGGAATCTAAACACTGATTACACGTTCCTGTGTAGAAGCTGGTACTTGCTTCATTGGGTGGCTAACACAATGCCTTCCATATGTGGAACTTTCTGTTTTATGTTAACTTCATTTATTTTTATTGTTATTTGCTGCATCATCTCAACATTCTGCTGGATCATCTCTTCAGTTAAAGAGTCCTCATAGACATGGGTTGCTCGTGGCTGTAATTTACCATGTTAGCTATTGTTGCAAGTGTCAGGAAAGTTCATATGTGATAAAAATTTGGGTTTGAATAATTCAAAACAATGTATTTAGAAATTGAAAACCAAATAAAGATATATTGCTTCCATCCTAGCAGAGAAGCAAATAGAAAAATTCAAGCTAGATGCTTATCACCCTGGCCTATATGCTCATCAAATTACAAAGAATTGACTGAACGTTTTACTATATGTATGCTAAATGTTAGTCAATTTGTTTTTAAGACTTTTTAATGTTTATTCATAGCTTGTTCAAAGATGAATAGAATACATTTTGGATAAAAATGTCAATTTGACATTAATTGAGATGCCTGAATCTTATCCAAAAAAGAAACTATTGAAATTTGATAGAGTATTAATGGTATCTAATGGAGTACTAAAAGTTACTGGTGCCAACAAACATCAAACTCAAGAAAGAGGCAAAGCAAGAATAACGTTCATACAGCCCTCTGTGCAGAGTGTTTGTGTCTATAAGATTGTGAGGGGATACCTCATGGAATAAGCATGAGCGTATGAATTTGTAAGAGGAGAAGTAGAGGTTCTCTCACTCTGCAGTGCTTCAGAGTGAATGTATTATATGAGCAGAAGGAGAGTGTCTAGATTTCTGTTCTTTTACATTTAGCTAAACTAGCAAGGCTCGTTGGCACCTACCAGAGATACTTATGAGAATGAGTTGTTTGTTAAAGAGGTTTTCCCCTGGTATGTAAACAGCAGGTGAATTACCTTCAGTGATAACACAATTCAGAAGCTTCCTTAACCATCTCTGCTTACCCACTGTGATGGATGATTTGATGTCAACTTGATACAAGTTAAAGTCATCTGAAAAGAGGGAACCTAAATAAAGAAAATGCCTCCATACTTCCATAAACTGGGCAATGGTGGTTCATGCCTTCAATCCCAGCACTCAGGAGGCAGAGGCAGGCAGGTCTCTGAATTCCAGGAAAATCAGGGCTACACAGAAAAACCCTGTCTAAAAACAATAATAAGAAAGAAAGAAAGAAAAAAAAGAAGGAAGGAAGGAAGGAAGGAAGGAAGGAAGGAAGGAAGGAAGAAAGAAAGAAAGAAAGAAAGAAAGAAAGAAAGAAAGAGAAAGGAAGAAATAAAGGGAAAAAAGAAAGGAGAAAAGAAAATGGCTTCTTCAGATTGGGCAGGAGGCAAGTTTTCCTTAATTTCTTAATTAGTGATTGATTATGGCATTCTCTTAATTAGTGATTGATGGGGAAGGGCCCAGCCCATTGTCGGTGGTACCATCCATGTACTGGTGATCCTGGGTTCTATAAGAAAGCAGGCTGAGCAAGCCATAGGGAGCAAGCCAGTAAGCAGCACTCCTCCATGGCCTCTGCATCAGCTCCTGCTGCCAGGATCCTGCCCTGTTTGAGTTCCTGTCCTGACTTCCTTTGATGATGAGCAGTATGCGGAGTGATATGGAAGTGTAAGCCAAATAATCCCCTTTCCTCCCCAACTTTTTTCAGTCATGGTGTCTCATCACAGCAATAGAAACTCTTACATGACACCCATCATGTCAAGTTGAATGCAATCCCCTTCTTCAGCTCACCAGACCCTCCATCCATTCTGTATCTAGGAGAGCCTCAGTCTTGTTTAATATCTGTGCTTACTCTGGGGAATACATTCTACTTAATAATTCCATGTCTTCTAGTATTTTTTTTCACTAATGACTAATAAAAGTTATATATATATATATATATATATATATATATATATATATATATATATATATATATATATATATATAAACTCCAAGTATGTTCCCTATAAAGGGACTTCTTTAGAATTGATCCACCAAAGAGCCTCTACTCCTGGGAAGGTTTTGATGGTCATATGAATATATCCTGTAGGGCAAGAATATCCTATAGGACTTTAGCAATATTTAAGTAATTTACTACCAACTAAATACTAACATTTTGAACTTGAGGCAATGCATAGTTCTTTCTCTAATGCAGAACAACATTGCTTTGCTCATTGTGCCTCAGAGTCTATCAGGATGAATTCATACTAAAAGTCCAGGCAAAAGATGATGTTGTTCTTTCAGATGTCTCTCAGTCTCATTTGATTTATTCCTTCAGATTACTGCTAGAGAAACCAATCACTATCTGTGTCTGTTATTCTGTGTTAATGGCATCTATTCCCAAGTGTGTTATGCTTGGTGTGGAAAATTATACCACCACCCTTGACCTGACTCCCAGGTCTCCTATTTTGGAAAGCCTTTCCTGATGCTTTGGAATGGATAAGAGCCTCCAATTGTAATCTCTCATCACATTAATTCCTTCTACTTTATTGTGGTTACCAATATTATAAACAATTTAGCTAGCTACATTTTTTTGTTTTCTATTATCTGAACTTTTTGAAATTAGTTAATAATTATTTATAACCAACCAACTGCTGTTTCCCATCCTTTCCTCTCCTACTACTGCCCCTCTACCTCCCCCACCCACTCCTGCTCACTTTCTATTCAGAGAAGGGCAAGCCTGTCATGGATATCAACCAAACATGGCACACCAAGCTGAAGGCTGGATGAGGCAACCCAGTATGGTCAGAAACTGAGAACAACCTAGATTTCCCTCAACTGAAGAATGGTTAAAGATATTTTGGTACATTTACACAATGGAACATTACTCAGCTATTAAAAATAATGACTGCCAGGAGCCAACCTCAGCAGTGGATGGGTCCTGCAGAGAGTGTAAGGAGTCAGCAGGAGAAGGAAGTGAGCCAGGCCATGGTGGTGGAGAGAATCTTGCAGCCAGAGTGTTTCTTTATTTATACAGAATCTAGTTAGCAGGGATACATTCATGGTGTTCCAAAACATAGAAATGTTTTTGTTTTTGGACATGTGTTTCACTTCCTTTTGCTCATCTTTTAGTCATCATTAATAAACTATGACAGAACAGAGTTACCATTTCTAATCATTTTCCCTCAAGTTTTGACATCATTAATAAACAGAGTTATCGTTCTTACTCATTAACCCCATGACCCAATTTTTGAGAATCTAGAGGCATATGACAGCCTGTGCTCATACTGGTTGTTTTGGTTGCTTCACGGACACTATACCAAAACAAAATCTTCAACCATGCTGGGCATTTTGCCATGTCTCAAGCAATGTATTATTAACTCTTAGTGGTCAGAGTGCCCAGGAAATATTGTCAGGCTAAAGCTGCAGTTATTACAATCAGTGCTCACATTTATATATTTATAGAATTAGTCTATATGTCTAATCCTGACATTCTGTTGTTTCTTGGTCATGTGACATTATAGTGGCTCTACGTGGGCTAACTTCTAAGATAGGGAGGTCCTAACAACTCATACTTTTATCATCTTTCCACTCCATACTTTACTTATCAATATGTCTCTATGTAGGACATGTCACATAATTGTCTGAGTGTACAGTGGGAAGAGGCTTGTAATCTCAACTGCGGACAATTCCTCTAGCCCCCTGAATCTTGTTGACCTTTTAAATTTTACTTTGTTTTGAATATCTTGTCCCAGTGTAAGTACAGGGACAGATGTTTCAAGAATGTCTCATAGCCTCATGAAGATACCTCTGGCTTCTTATTTATGTGTCACAACCTCCCAGGAATAAGGAAGACCTTCAAGTAGATAAGGATAGCTCCCTCAAAGCATGTAATAGTATGTTCAGGACTTTGCTGGGTAAGCTTAGAAGCAGCATTCCTGGGAGAAGGCATAAATGATTCATAAGGAATTTTCCATCAACCCAATACCCTCAAGTTGTATAAATATAAATATTTAAAGTGTCCCAAGTATGTAACAGATGGAGATGAAATCCAAAGGTGACATGGCAGCCATCATGTGGCTCAGCTCTGCTGGATCTTTGTCAAGCAGCTGTGCTGGCTTTATGACTTCTGCCATTCCATTCAGATATGGCTGTGCCATCTCCCCCTTTTTTTGTTTTAAAAAAGATGACTGGAAGGACAAGAATCAAAATAAGCACAACTCCTAGGATTACTCCCAAATTAATGATAATAAGCCAAAATCTCTGTCCTGGACAAAAGAAGTGAGAAATTATAAAAATCTGTTTGTAACCTCAGAAGCAAAGGTGGACTCCAATTAAGCTGAACTAATGGCTATACTTTATTGATGCAAAGACTGCATATTTATCAATAGTTAGAAGTGTTCCATAGGCCATGGAGGTAGGACCTAACCTGTGTCTAGATTATCTTAGAAGCATTGTCTGTAAGTGGAGTGACGTAAATCCATTTAAATTGTAAATGACAAGAGACAGTTAATCTAACCTTAATATTTTTAATTTGATTACCCATAAATAGAACTATTTTTTCTAAAGTTTTACCTATCCTCTAAACTTTTTTATTTTTGTGATAACATTTTGAGTACTGATTAACATGCTCTATAGCATGAACCTGTTGTACTCCGGCAGTTGACATGCAGGAACAGTTCTCATAGTATAGGGATGCCCAAAATTAAAGCAGCAGTAAATCCTCTAGCCTATTGAGAACATTGGTAATTTCTTTGATAGCATATGTTAAATAGGCACCTCAGCCGTATATCCCAGGTTAGGAAATCAATGTTCCAGTCTTTTGTTAATAAATGAATGACAAGGGGTGATGTAATCATCTTACTACTTCCTGCTTAAGTTAGGGTATAGCTGGGGACCCCAAAGGCTGGAACATTGACTAAGTCCAGGAAGAGAAGACTGCTTCATTTGTTGTCCAGGTGATGTAGGATCATCTGAGGCTAGGGACATGCAGGCAACAGTTGGAGTAGTCTGTAACCTTTAAGTGATTAAAAATCTGTTGGAACAAATAGATATTAATGGGCAGAATTAAGAAATTTTAAAGAGGACAATTTTCTCTTAGGTATGCACTTGAAAATTTCAAATGCATGGTTTTAGCAGATGAGAAAGGGAGTTCCAATATTCAGAGAGAAAAAAAGATGTGCCTCTCAAGGAAATAGGCAGTTGGGGAAACAAACCATAGATTGATAGTACTTTTTGAAGTCTGTCTACGCCTGTGGACATTGGTGGGTTTAGATCTCTTGAAGCCTGTAAGAACCTTCTTAAAGAGACAAAAAATTTAAATGATATTTTGTTAAACAAAAATTATGAACCTATGGAGTCTCAATATAACAGCAGAATAGCAAGAGCAAGAAATCTGAATTATATTTCTCTCTTTTTTTAAATATACCTCAAATCATTTTTATCATCATTTATGCCTTTTTTCCTTGGACATTCATAACTTGCACTTATTTTATATGCCCCAAATCATTTTCTTTTACCATTATTTAAGACTTTTTTATACTCAAACCTTTTATAAAAGATTTTTTATATCTAAGCCTTCATATATGCTCATACCTTAAACCTACACATCTCAGACCTCACAAAAACTTTACTCATACTCAAACCTTCATGACTTACTTCAACTTTAGACCTGTCTTGGGCCTGCATACCTTGTATCATTCATTTTCCTTGACCTATGTTATGACTTAAGCTTTTATATCTCAGACCTTATATGAACTTGTGTGTTTATATCATAAAACACCTCTTTTTATACCTTATAGTATTTTTATCCTTATAGTTTAAGCTTAATTTTATATCTTTTTATTCAATTATTTAGCAGGAAACATGGGAGGTTGATTATTGAAGTAGTTACTGTAGAGTGATTCCTTTAAACAAAGGAATAATAAAAAGTTACTTTGAAACTTGTTTGGTGAGCTATCCTCTATTTGGAATTTGATAGCAAGACAAATTTTTAGACCTGGAAATGTAATCTAAATGACCCAACAAAGCCCTGGCAGCAGGTAAGAGGCATGGCATAGTTTTGTCTACAGTGGAAAACTTAAACATTTTAAATGCTAGGGGGTTAAGTAAGGAATTTTTAAAGTTATTTATCATACTTAGCATGTTTAGTAATTTAGTTTTGAATACATTAGAGAATTTGACCACTTATATGAAAATCAAGCATTAATTTGTATCCTTATAATTATCTTTAATAGCTTATAATTTGAGTAAAAATTATTTGTAATAGTTTGTAGTTTAAACTAGTAGCTGGATGATTAGCCATTTGTATTCTCAATTATCCTCAATAGCTCCCAATTTCAGTGAATTTTTTCTTAATAGTTTATAAGTTAGTTGTCTTTATGAATTTGCAACTTTATTTTTTATCCCTATTATATTTAGCCTTAAAAATAATAATTTTAAATTGAAGTTCATTTAGAATTGAAATGAAAGTTTTTAATCATAAAAGCAATATATAGACAGAGACTGCCAATTGTGGGGGTGTGGGGTGTGGGGGTGTAGGGGTGTGGGGGTGTAGGGGTGTGGGGGTGTAGGGGTGTGGGGGTGTAGGGGTGTGGGGGTGTAGGGGTGTGGAGGTGTAGGGGTGTGGGGGTCTCTCTTATTCACAGGAGCATTATCAGTAGGCAGGGGAGTGCCATTCTTATGAAAATGAGACAGACAGTTCTTTTGCCAATGGTATCCTTTTTGGCAGTGAGGGCATGGTGTCAGAGGCCTTTTTGAATTTAGATTTTGGGAGGAACAGGAGCACTGTTGTTAAAAGTGTCCCCCTGTCTACAGGGACATACGTGCTGATATATCCAAATTGGCCACATGAATAACATTGGCGCTTTACGTCTCTCTGATTAAATTTTCCTCTATCCTGGTTAGTTGAAAACTGAGAAGTTATCTGTCCCTGCAGTGCAGCAGCAATAGCCACACCTTGAAGGAATGAGGAAGTAACTTCAGAACAAACTTGAATGAAATTAGAAATGTCCTCAGATTTCTGCATTGAATCCCAAATTTCCACATTTAAAGTTCCTTGGTCTGAAAACAAGGGACTGGCTGTTTGCACAAACTTAAGAAAGTCAGACAGCTGATTAGTACTGATCTCTATTCCTTTTTTTAAAAACATGTGCTTAATAACATCAAAGAGCAATTGCTTTTCTTTAGATTCTACCACCAGTGTACTAATGTAAGGTGATGTAGCAGTGTAACTGGCAACTGCCCCCTTTAGTACTTTACCAAGCTTGTAAGGTAGTGGTTCCCATTAAGGTTTATTATTTTCATCTTCTTTGTCCCCATAAATAACTTAATAGCTTATAATTTAAGTAAATTTTTTCTTAACAATTTATAATACAAGTTAGTTGTCTTTATAAATTTGGAACTTTGTTTTATCCTTATTAGATTTAGCTTTAAAATAATTATTTTGAATTGCAGTTATTATAGCATTGAAACAAAAGCTTTTAATCTTAAGTATAATATATAAGAGATTGGAGATCGTATTAACTCTTTTATAGTGTACCATGTATGAAAACAGGTACAGTAAGGAAATAAGCATCTTAAAAGAGGGTCTCCAGATAAAACTGCCTCATGGGCAGTACCAGATATGCCTAAGAGTCATGAATTATAATGTTTAAGTCTCTCCCTTATTATTATTATTATTATTATCATCATCATCATCATCATCATCATTACTAAGAAGCAGAGCAGATGGCATATTATAAGGTGGAAGCCAATCTTTATTATGATATTTTGCAGTTTCTTTTTCTAAATCAGAGGCATCAGGAGGATCTAAAGGCTCATACAGATATGACTGTGCCAAATGACATCATGAGATTTGCAGACAAATGGATGGATGGAACTAGAAAAAGTCCTCCTGAGTGAGGATTTTAGTAGCTATATATTTTATATGTTCTTTTTTTTGCTAGAAGATAATCTCCATAACAATGCAGATAGTATATGGGGAAATTGGCACATTAATGTAAGCAAGAATATAACAAGTGCTTAATTAACACTTATTGAGTAAAACATCTGTAAATCACATGTTACATACCAATAACCAGCTTGTTTCTCCACAAAGACCATATAGTCACCTGCTGTAGAGGCTTGGGACACATGCATGTCATAAGGAGGAGCCCACATCCTCCTAAACTTCTCCAGAGGTCACTGCAAATGCTAGTTCATGAAATACCAGGAATACAGGATAAACATTCCTAGAATTTAGCAAAGAATTTGGTGTCTGATAGGTCCCCTTACACCTTAGCAAAGGCCAGTGTTCAGTCAAGGCCTATTTATAGCTCTAAGGAAACTGCCAAACTTGCATGTGCATGAGGTTCCCTCTGTGGTTTTGTCTCACACTGCTATAGTACAAGCATTTCTAGATGGCTAGCTCCTCTCTCTCTCTCTCTCTCTCTCTCTCTCTCTATCTATCTATCTATCTATATATATATATATATATATATATATGGTCTATGGGAAATGTGTCCTTTTTTGTTTGTTTTTTGTTTTTATTTTATAATTTAATTTTACATATCAGCCATGGAATCTCCTGTCCTCCCCCCCCCACTTTCTCCTAGCTCACCCCCCATTCCAACCTCCTCCAGGGCAAAGACTCCCCTGGGGATTCAGCTCTGCTTGGTAGATTCAGTCCAGGCAGATCCAGTCCCCTCCTCCCAGGCTGAGCGAAGTGTACCTGCATATCCTTCTTTTTTGTAATAAGTGTGCTGCCAACATGAAGGGACACATCTCAAGGTTGCTAAGCTTCCTCAAAACTGTGAAGCCTTTTACAAAGTAGGTATATCCTCCACCATAGTGGGAAAGATCTTTCTGTGAAACCTGGAGTCCTTTTCCAGTTAACCAGAAACAAACAAAAATTATCAAAGACAGCTAACTGGAAAAGAAGAGGAGATTCTAAACTGTGCCACACAGAACTGGTATAATTCCAAGCCAATGCTTCAATATATTTGTAATCCTTACAAAAAAATGAAATTTTCAGTTCTCAGTCTGCATTGTGCATTAACCAACACATGTCCTTAACATGTTGGCTAGAGACAGTGCAACTGTAGCTGATGACTGAAATTTAATTCAGACATTGTAATAACTACATGAAAGGCATTTCAGGATCTAAAATCCAAATGATGAGATACTTTATCTCTCAGCAAGGAATGAAGAAGAAACTATTTCCCAAGGAATCGGTTATTCTCTTCTGTATGAATACCCAGAGTTCATTGCCACTGGCTTCTGGATCGATCACATTGTTCTAAATGAATGATGCTGTCAGAGTGGTGAAGAATGGTGGAGAGTTCTGCAGTCGGGTCTAGGTATAATGAAAATGCCCTTGCAGCTTCCTGGGCACCATCAGGAGCAGCAGGATTAAATTTGAGCTCAGGTTTTGAAATGATAAAAAGCTGTTTGACGGCATTTTCAATATGTTTATCAGAAGAAAGCTGAAAGTACAAGATAACTTCTGCAAAAAATGTGGAAGTGGAAATGGGTATCAGGAGCGTCTGAAAAAGCATTTCCTGCAGTTAAACATTACTCATGTTTCTCCCGCCAAGAACCAGCACTGCACTTTTCTTCCAGAATTATTTTTAACTAGCTTGGAAGTCGTCCAAGTCTGACTCTCCCAAAAGTAATTTTGTAAATGCAAGAGAGGCTAACTGGGTTCTGACTCAAAAGACAGGTGCACCTGGATGTCTTTTGTTCAGCTGTGAAAACCTGCAGGACGGTCAGCACTTATCACCCCACAGTGAAACAGCTTAGGTGTGAAATGCAGTTCCTTCCAGAGGTGATGAAAGCCAGTAAGGCAGATGGAAGTTAAACCAAGCTAATGCGTACATACTTATTTTCCCTTCCTCAGAAAATATTTGAACAATGTTGTAAAGGGTTATGACCAAAAATATTAGAAACTGCTGAATATATCAAACAGAGAATGTAGATTCCCTACTTTAAACCTTCTTAAACAAACCGTATCCAAGTTCATTTAAATTTAGAAGTAGAAAAATTGACTACTATCTCCTTATAGTTGTTTAAATCTCATAAAGCAGGAAAATATGAGGGTTGAATATTAAACAATGAAGAACCATAGGCAAAAACTGAATGGAAGTATTACAAATGATTCCTTACTTCCCAGGGAGCAAGAAATAAATCCCTTATTTTTTTTTTTCTGGTGATAACACTTGAATTTATGGCTATTATCACATGGAGGTTAAAGGTGAAAGCATCAACATAGCATTCCCACTTACCATACTATTTTAATTATTTCATACAAAATTTATACGTTTGACTAAATAGAATTGAATATAGAAACATGAAAGTGAATTAACTATTCAATAGTTTTCAATGGGTCATATGATTCAATTACTAAAAACTTCATTGTCTATTTAATTGTTGTTAAATGTCTATCCTGAGCAAAATTTTCAAAGGGTTTCTTCTTCTTCTTCTTCTTCTTCTTCTTCTTCTTCTTCTTCTTCTTCTTCTTCTTCTTCTTCTTCTTCTTCTTCTTCTTCTTCTTTCTCTTCTTCTTCTTCTTCTTCTTCTTCTTCTTCTTCTTCTTCTTCTTCTTCTCCTCCTCCTCCTCCTCCTCCTCCTCCTCCTCCTCCTCCTCCTCCTCCTCCTTCTTTTTACAAACAGGAATCCCTAATTATCTACTTATTCTGAAGATTTCCCCATCAATTAGTGAATACCACGTGTAAAGCAAAGGGTCACTGTCTTTAACAAAATACTTGCTAACCCAATGGTTAAAAATGTCTTGATATTTCCATGACTATTCCTTTAGTAGCCTTCTCTATTGCATCCTAGATAATATGTAGGCATATTAGAAGTTAAATACTTCAGAGGTACTGTAGAATTAGTTGACTGTCTTTTTAGGTAGGAGAGAGAGATCTAACATACTGCTTCAGTTATGCAAATGGATTTTGAAGATTAATTTCACAAGGAAAAAGTCATCAATTTTCTGTGAGAAAGTGCATGAATGTGCCTTAGGTAAGAATGAAGAGACCTAGATAGAATGTGTCTAGTGTGTGGGATATTGACTGAGGTCTAGCGTTTTAATACTCTACCACTAACTGACTTGATAACTAAGATTTTGTCTCTTGTATCACTAATTTTCTTGTCCTTCTATGAACAGTGGATTCCTTTACCTCTACTATGCACTCAGTAAACATAAGTATAACATGCCACAAGAAGTAGTTTTGTACAGGAACTAAATTTGTCTTTGCCTTTCCTTAACTTTCTTGATAGCCCCATGATATATGCAGTTGAATTATTTTCATCGCTAGGTATATAAGGTTTGTCCTGAATCATTCAGAACAAAAATGAAAAGGATAAGTTCAACCTCTGAACACCAGTTATACCTAACTTTAACATTTCTTTCTAAGTGTGTCCATTCATATAAGACAGCTAGCAGTTGCCAAGCCCATGGCCAGACTTGATTGGCCCAGGCTCACAGTCTGACCTCAGCCGTGTACTGTGGTCCATACTGTGCAGAGAGGAAGGCTGTTCGTACACTAAGGATATTAGTCTTTCCTGCATATTCTAACTAGAAGCTTGACTTACCCATTTTCTTCTTCTGAATGTCATGATTTTATTTCTTGAGTTCATACCATGTACTTCGCTAAACAATTCAATTCACTATCACATTTAATCTTTTTCACAAAGCACTCAGAAATTTTCCTAGGCTTGATACCAATCTGCTATAATTTAATTTATTGACTGCAGTAGCATTGTATTTATTATTAGCTTAAATTAAACTAACAAAAAAGAACAATTGTGGGTTTGGCGCTGCATACATAGAGTCCTAGGTAGACAGGGAGCTGGAGTTGGGAGGGCCAGTTGGGCTCAGGAGTTCATTTGAGGCCAGTCTACATGATACAGTGGAGTTCTAGGATTCATGCAAGAAAAGGACCAATTCAGTATGAAAATAGAGTTACTCCATTGAGTTGAATAGCTTCAGGTTAGTTATTTACCTCTTAGAAACTCAATTTACCTATTAAAAAATAATTTCTTCACTATATAACTCTTTGGTGTGTGTGTGTGTGTGTGTGTGTGTGTGTGTGTGTGTGTGTGTGTGTGTATGTGTTTGTGTGTGTGTATGTATGTGTGTGTGTGTGTGTGTGTATGTATGTTTGTATGGTGTGTGTGTGTGTGTGTGTGTGTGTGTGTGTGTGTGTGATGAGAAAAACAGAAGTACTATAAAGTGAATGTTTAAGAAATCAGTAAAATGCTATTTGTACAAGAATGAGGTCTTGAGTTTAGATCTCAATACTCTTGAAAAAAGCCAGGCATGGTGACATGGGTCTGTTATCCCAGTGTTAAGGAAACAGAGGTAGAAAAATTCCTGAAGCTTGTTGACCAGTCTTAGAGAGTCAATGAGCTTCAGGTTCAGTAAGAGACCCAATCTCAGGAAACCAGGTGTGGTGGCACACATCTTTAATTCCAGCACTTGGGAGGCAGAAGCAGGCAAATCTTTGTGAGTTTGAGACCATCCTCATCCATACAATGATTTCCAGGCCAGTTAGCCAACCTTTGGCTTCCACTAGAGCAGGCACACACATACATTCCCATACTTACACCTACACTAACAACAAACCTGTACACAGACATTGTAACATGAATCTTAAACGGTCTTATTAATAAAAAAAACAAAACAAAAAAAAACAAAACAGAGCCATATATTGGGGTGAAACTGAAAGATCAGAGAAACAGAACAAGCCACAGCCAACCTTACCTTACCAACTCCTCAGCCTCCAGAGCGAGACTAGCTATTTACTCATGCCTTCTATACCTTTCTGTGCCCTGCCCTCTTCCTTCCCTTCTAGTGCTGGGATTAAAGGCGTGTGTGCTTCCCAAATACTTGGTAGCAAAAGCATGAGATCTCAAGCGCTAGGATTAAAGGTGTGTGCCACCAGGCCTGACTCTGTTCCCAGTGTGGCCTTGAACTCACAGAGATCCAGATGGATCTCTTCTTCCCAAGTGATAGGATTAAAGGTGTGTGTACCACCACTGCCTGACCCCTATGTGTAATTCAGTGGCTGGCTCTGTCCTCTGATACCCAGATAAGTTTATTAGAGTATACAATATATCACCACAAGACATACCACATGAAATCCTATAAAATGAAAATTATGTTATTAATTGTTCTTTTTTTTTTTTTTTTTTTTAATCATACTAGAAAAGGATCAGTATTTTCTTACTCCACTCATTGGCATTTTGCTGTATTACTTTGGGATTGGCCTGACTGGGAACATGGGAATTAAAGAAATGACATACAGGCCTACAAAAATAAAGTTGGGATTAGATTGGCCATGCACTCTGATGGAGATGCAGCAGCAAACTGGTAGTTCGGTGAAGAGAAGGCGGTTTAGCTAATCTTACAGTGGGTCTGTTCAGGGGAGCAGTGTCAGGCTTCTGTTAGCTGGGAGGGGAAGGCTGTGGTTGATACCTTCTGTACATACTGTCAAATCAGGACCAGGAGAAGGCCTTGCCCATCCTCTGAGCCTGACCCAGGGGAGCCTTTGCATTCTCATCCCTCTGAAGCACTGCCATCCTTGGCCTGGCCATCTTTCTGCCATGGATGCTCATTCATACAGGGATACAGTTACTCCCCAAATTTTTACCTTATGCTAACCTAGATCTTGAAATGTTCTAATTAGCTATGAATTAAAAAGATGAAAAAAGAGATGATTGAAATTAAACATAGCACTAATAGATCAATATAACATAATTACTATAATTTAGGCACATACATGTGATAAATGCTATAATTTACACATATAAATTAGTCCAAAATCCTAGACACAAAACGTTAAAACAAAATCTAGGTTTTATGACTTGATATAATTTTGTGATATAATATGTTGACATTTCTCTCAAAGTAAATTCATTATTTGACAACTCGGTATTTATAGTTTGTGAAGTCACATCTTAGAAAATTATCTTTCTTTTAAATGTTTTTGCAAGCACCCTGTAGATCTATGTAATATTTCATGTTCATTTTTTTCTTTCTTTCACTTAAGAAATGTCTTATGACAAACTTTCTGCTGCCTTAAAAAAAGAATTCAAAAGAATCTTGAGAAAGATGAATTGGTACCTCTTTGAAAACCATGGACTTGATCTGCCCACCTTTAAGAGGTTGGCGAATACTTTGAAGGCACTGTGTTTAGATGGGAAGGAATCATTATGTGTGGGTGTATCGGTCGGCTATAAAGGTAACTGTTTTTACTAATGCTCTCCTCATCTCTTTTCCAACTGGCACCTTTTCCTGCTTCCAGAGTTTTCTTTCCCTGTTTTATGTCCCTAAAATAAAGCTAAATGATGATTGAAATCCATGAAAATCACCTGAATGTATGTAAAACATATATAAAACCCAGTTTGTTCCCTTAAATATTTTTAGCTTGTTCATATTTTGTAACATTTAAATACATTTTAATTGCATACATTTGTATGTGTGTGGATGTGGTATGTACACATTTGGGGGGATGCCCAAGGAGGTCAGAAGAAAGTGATAAATTCACTGAAGCTAGAGTTGTAAGTGCTTGGTGTGAGGATTTAGAACTGAACTCAAGTCCTCTGCAGAAAAAAAGTGCACGCTCTTCCATCACTCAGTTGTCTACAGCTCCCACCCCTTGTTCATACATTTATTTTGTGCTGCATTGTACCTGATTTTATGTTAAAGTTTAAAATTCCAGACTCTGAATTTGAGTCCTGGATACACTACTGTGATGGATAATATTCATTGTCAGTTTTACTGAGTTTTGAAATCACCCATGAGACACATCTTAGGGTATGTCTTTGAAGAAGTTTCTAGAGAAGTGTAATGGAAGAGGGACGGGCCATCCTGAATGTGGGCAGCAGCATCTTTTGGACCAGGAGTCTCAAGATAAATCAAAAGTGGAAAATTAAAAGACCAGATGAAGTTTTCTGGTTCACCAAGATGTGGGGTGTCCTACCCCCACACCATTGCTGCCAGAAATCCTTCTATTGCCTTTTCATCATGGTGGCAGTAGCCTCTCAAACTGTGAGTCAGAATAATTCCTTCATTCATAAGCTGCTTTTTCATCTGTTATGTCTCCACATTAACAAAAAAGTAACAAATCAAATTACCTACCAAGTATATGACTGCAGGCAAGTTTATTATTCATTCTGTTTGATTTTTATCATCTAAAAATGGCCCTAAGACACTAAATTGTATACGATTTATACGATGAAAGCAATAAGTCTATGATGTACGTTAAGTTCCTACAACAAATTCAGCTATAGACTGGGAATATAGTTCAGTCATAGAGTACTTTCTCATCATGTGTAAGCACCAAGGTTTGACACATTGTACCACAAAAACAGGCCAAGAGCAAGCTAACAAACATCCAAAACTCCCACCACAAAAGGATCTGAGAGCTGGGGATTTGGTTCTTTAGTGTATAGTGCTTACCTGTCTTATGCAAGGTTCAGGGTTCAAAGCCCAGCATCACAGTATAAATACAATGAAAATGTCATGTAGTTTAACTTAGTATGTCCTTTTTAAGGTACTCTTTGTGTCTCTCAACAGAAACATAGCCTACTTGGTTCACTAGCAATCATCAAAACAGAGTTGAAATGAGACAGACCAAACAAACTGGGGAGCCTGAAAGAGCCTCAGAAAAGGTGATGTTCAAGTGGCCTTTTCTTCCCTGTGTTTCCTTTCTCTCCAGAAAGGGTGCTTTTGAACTCAAATCAGTCTTTCCTTTAATTGCTGTCTGTACAGTTATAATCTGCTTGATACAAAAGCCAGTCTAGGTGAGTCCAGGACTGCAGCAATCCAAACCCTCACTCAGTTTGCTAATGGGAATTCAGCTTCTTGACAGCCACGTTTCAGCCCTACTCTTCTCCAGCTAGGTCTGCCTTTCACTGGTTTCTCAGTAGCCTGCCGTGAGGAACAGGTTGGTTCTTTTGTTTGTCCTTGTGAAGGATTCCCTGCCTATCATTAACTTGCCAAGCTGCAAAATCTACCTTATTTACAATTAAATGAGACAAGTAATCCTATGGCCATAGGGGACTTTGGTGAAACAGCTGGGAATGTTGAGACTGTCACAAGCTTTTTGTTTTTGTTTGGGGGGCTTTATTTTTCTTCTTTGTGGAGGTTTAACTGTTAGCTCTTAGTCATACCTTCTTACTAAGGGAGAATGGACTTTTTAAAAAGGTATTTTGATAGAGGCATTCATTTAGAGACAATAGAGAATTCTGAAAATACCATGTGATTGTTTTGAACAATACAAAAGTAATTGTAGCAGGGACAATGAATAAATACTATGTTTTATGTTGTGTGATTGTGTGCATCAAAAGACTGTCAATTTAAAAAGCCACAACCCTTTATCCTAGTGACTTCATTCACAATTAAAGAATGGCTATAGAATGTAAATACAGCAATGTATTATTTCTTAGCTAAGAGAAAAGGAATTTTTAAATTTTAATTACAAAAACATGATGCAATACTGTTTCTAATCACTCATTATGAACTATGGATACCAAAGCTTTATAAACCTAGTTAGGTTATGCATATATTTATATGCATAGAGAAAAACTTCATGTCTTTCTCTTCCATTGAAGAGATGAGGTGTCTAGCTTTCTGAAGCTTGTAAAAATGAACTGGTTATTTATGTCATTCTTTCTGATAACGCCTTCTCTTCTGTGTGCAAACACATGCTAAATATAACTGACTTTGTTGAAAGCTAAAATATCCTCCAAGATGAGCATCTTTAATAACAGCATTGCTTTCTTCATCATGCCCTTCATGAAAATGGCTTTACAGAATTCCATATATATCACTTGGAAAGGGAGTCCACAGGCCATTATGTTCAGGAGCCCCTGCCTAAAACAGGTCTCACTTCTCAGAGCTTTGCGCATACTGATGGATGTGGTTATTTCCAAGAAGAGGTAACATTTCCAGGCTTCACTTGACCGTGCAGTGCTTTTCCTCAGAACATGGCTAGGTCTTATTTTCTGTGAAAATGTCTTTTTCTAACCACATAAAAGACTCCAGGCGGTGCAAATGTTATTTATAGTCATTGGGGTACAGATAAAGATGTCCTTAATAAGCAGTCATTCTGTATCATATATTTATCAACTTATAAGCAAAAGCCAAGTTGAACAAGAGCTTAGATCAAATAAAAGACTCAATACATATGAATCTACAGTCAGTGTACTAATTCTGGTTGGGTAGACACACAACTGTGGTATCAAGCATAAGTGGATAACTACTGAAAAGAGGAAAGAGAGAATAGAAAACATGTCTCTTATTGTTACAGGACTTACAACTGCAATTGGCAGCCCAGCTTGGAAAATGTGTAGATGTTATCAGATGCACAAATACTGACTGCCTGCATGGGTTAGGTGAAATTTCATAGTCTATCACTTTCTTGTGATGTCATGATTAGTGAGACAACTGTAGGCAGATGAGTGCTAAGAGAATTATTAACACATAAAGACAAAAGGAATGAAAAATGAGAAAAACAGACTCCTAACTGTGGGACTGTAGCTAAGCAAATGTTTTAACTTTGCTGAGATTCAGTACTCCAACCCATAAAGTTGTCCTAAATATTGTTATCTTCTAATCAAAAGCATATTATGTAAAGTGTTTTACCACAAGAGGGAAAAAGCCAATGCTAATGGATTTATTTTTGCTTGTATATGACTCAAGCAACTCTGGAAGTTCAGAGCAATGAGGAGGAGGAACAGGAAAGTAGAAGCTGCAGAAGGGAAGAGAAACTGGACTTAGGAAGAGATGAGACAGAGGCTTTTCTGTGTATTTTAATAGTTGTAAAAAGCACAGGTAGAGGCATTACACACTCAGAGAAAAACATGATAGACATGATGTGATGAATAACTCTGGAGAATCTATCAATAGCAGAAGAACTTTCTGAGTGCTATTTTAGCTCTTTTTAGTTTCAAAATGAACAGCATCTAGTTGGGGGTAGATTTTGTTTTTCTCTGAAATGGATGATAAGAAGGATTTGGGGGACAATTTAAGAGATTTTTTCTTTTGAAATTTGATGCTTATTCTTCAGATATTCTAAGGTGTAGCTATAAATCAATATAAAAATTTATCCTCACATTTTTCTCTAAGCAGGCTGAGCAGTCAGTAAATATGAGCAACCTTTGTTTCTTAATGTCAAGATCTGTCCTACAAAGGAACAGAATCTGATTCTATTCTGTGCAGTCAATGATCTGCTACAGAAGTGTTCTGGGGTCTTTTTAAGGTGGTGCTGTGACTACAGTGGGAACACAAACATTTGGAGTTTAATAGCAAAAAGGGGGTAGCTTGACTATAGAATTTCCAAGGGTCCTATGATCTGGCTCTTTTATTTCCTCTGAAGTTTCTTTGCTTCCTTGTTTGGGCTCTACCACTGACGGGCTTTTTTTTTTCCCAGGGAAGAGTTACCATTGCCCTGACAAGGATACAGTCAAGTCGATACTAATTTCATATAAATTAAATAGAAGAGCTGGGCTCCATCACCTTGACAACTAAATTACATGGAACTCAGCTGGAGAACAGGGCTGGTTCCTCTCCACGTAGAGCCTATGGTGGGGCAGTCTCATTTGACACCATTAAGGGTGTAGATAGCTTCACAAGTGGTCCTCCCTTTAGCTACCCTATCAATTTCCCTGACAAAAAAGCTTTAGCACAAAGTTTCATGCCACCTTAGAAACAGATCGTTAGTGTAGGACAAGGGCATATTGAGACCAAAGTGCTATTTTTAAAAATTGCATTATTCTCACTTCTGTTATCTTTAAACGTTCACACATACCTACTCTGTGTGCTGTGGCAGACAGCAAGACTGAGTGAAATGAGTAGCATGTATCATGTTTAGGGGGTATTTGTTATTTTTGTGACTTATATAAGGTGTTCTGGGATTTAACATAACTTAGTTTCCTATTATTGCTGGAATTTTTACCACAAATGTCTTTATAAACAAATACATTGACTCATTCTCAGAAATCTAAAGATCATATGTTTAGGGCTGGGTTTTTACTTGGTCCAGATTCAAGGTGGAAGTCAAGTCATGTTCATTCCTGGACATATTGATGGTGAGTCTGTCCATACATTCGACTTTAGACTAAGTTCAGTCTCCTGGGGCTTGTAAACCTGGGGTCCAGTTTTCCTTCAGGCTGTCAGCAGGCATATATTTGGGCTTCCTTCACACTTTCGTTCTTTTTTAAAAAAATTTTATTTTATAATTTAATTTAATTTTACATCTCAGCCACGGATTCCCCTGTCCCCCGCCTCCCTCCCCCACCCTGTGTCCATCTCCTCCAGGGCAAATACTACTCTGGGGATTCAGCTCAGCCTGGTAGATTCAGTGGAGGCAGGTCCAATCCCCTCCTCCCAGGCTGAGCAAAGTGTCCCTGCATAAGCCCCAGGCTCCAAACAGCCAGCTCATGTACTAAGTACCAGGTCCCACTGCCTGGGGACCTCCCAAACAGTTCAAGCGAATCAACTGTCTCACTTATCCAAAGGGCCTGATCCAGTTGGGGGCTCCTCAGCATTTGGTTCATAGTTCATGTGTTTCCACTAGTTTAGCTATTTGTCTCTGTGCTTTTTCCATTCTTGGTCTCCACAATTCTCGCTTATACAATCCCTCCTTTTTCTTGCTGATTGGACTCCCAGAGCTCCACCTGGGGCCTGGCCATGGATCTCTGCATCCACTTCCATCCATCATTGGATGAGAGTTCTAGCACAACAGTTAGGGTGTTTGGCCATCCAACCACCAGAGTTGGTCAGTTTGGGCTTTCTCTTGAACATTGCCAGTAGTCTATTATGGAGGTATCTTTGTGGATTTCTGGGGACTTCTCTAGCACTTTGCTTCTTCCTATTCCCATGGGGTCTTCATTTATCATGGTCTGTTATTCCTTGTTCTCACTTTCTGTTCTTGATCCAGCTGGGATCTCCCTTTCCCCTAAGCTCTCTTTCCCTCGATCCTTGCCCTTCATTACCCCCACTCACGTCTAGTTTCCTCATGTAGATCTTATCCATTTCTCTGTCGTTGGGTGATCCCTGTCTTTCTTTGGGTCTTCTTGCCTCCCTGGAGTTGTGAGTAGCAGTCTAGTCATCCTTTGTTTTACATCTAGTATCCACCTATGAGTGAGTACATACCATGTTTGTCTTTCTGAGTCTGGGTTACCTCACTCAGGATGATTTTTTTCTACATCCATCCATTTGCCTGCAAACTTCATGATGTCATTGTTTTTCTCTGCTGAGTAGTGTTCCATTGTGTATATGTACCACATTTTATTTATCCATTCTTCAGTTGAAGGGCATCTAGGTTGTTTCCAGGTTCTGGCTATTACAAATAGTGCTGCTATGAATGTAGCTGAGCATGTGCCCTTGTGGTATGATTGAGCATTCCTTGGGAATATGCCCAACAGTGGTATAGCCGGGTCTTGGGGGAGAATGATTACCAATTTTCTAAGAAAGTGCCATATTGATTTACAAAGTGGCTGTACAAGCTTGCATTCCCAACAACAGTGGAGGAGAGTTCCCCTTGTTCCACATGCTCTGCAGCATAAGCTGTCTTCAGTGTTTTTGATTTTAGCCATTCTGACAGATGTAAGGTAGTATTGCAGAGTCATTTTGGTTTGCATTTCCCTGATGATTAGGGATGTTGAGCAATTCCTTAAATGTCTTTCAGCCATTTGAGCTTCCTCTGTTGAGAATTCTCTGTTTAGCTCTATAGCCGATTTCTTAATTGGACTGTTGGACATTTTGATGTCTAATTTCTTGAGTTCTTTATATATTCTGGATATCAGCCCTCTGTCAGATGTGGGAATGATGAAGATCTTTTCCCATTCTGTATTTTCAATGCAATCCCCATCAAAATACCAACACAATTTTTCACAGACCTGGAAAGAACAATACTCAACTTCATATGAAAAACAAAAAAAAAACAGGATATCTAAAAGAATCCTGTACAATAAAACAACCTCTGGAGGCATCACTATCCCAGAACTCAAGCTCTACTCTACAGCTACCGTAATAAAAACAGCTTGGTATTGACATAAAAAACCAACATGTGGACCAATGGAATCGAATTGAAGACCCTGACATTAATCCACACACTTATGAACATACAATTTTTGACAAAGAAGCCAAAACTGTACAATGGAAAAAAAGAAAGCATCTTCAATAAATGGTGCTGGCATAACTGGATGTCAATGTGTAGAAGGCAGCAAATAGATCCATATCTGTCTCCGTGCACAGAACTTAAGTCCAAGTGGATCAAAGACCTCAATATAAATCCAGTTTATTTGAACCTGATAGAAGAGAAAGTAGGAAGTAGTCTTGAACACATTTCCACTGGAGATCTCTTTCTAAATATGACACCAGTAGCACAGACACTGAGAGAAACAATCAATCAATGGGACTTGTTGAAACTGAGAAGCTTTTGTAGAGCAAAGGACATGGTCAACACTTTCGTTCATTTCACACACCCTTTTCTGTATCTGTTACCGGCAACTCAGCCTGGATCATATGTCACAATTTTCTACTTTTAGATAGAAAAATGAGGGCCACTCTGGTAATCCCACATCAATTCAGTATTTTGAGACATGCTACAATGATTGCATCTAAACATGCCTTTTCTGCACAGAAGATATGGGGGCAGGACCCATAATAACAGAATCTCTTTGGTGGTGCTAATGAGGATTATGCCTGCTTTAAAAGATGGATCCTGCTGGGCAACCTTTAATTCCAGCACTTGGGAGGCAGAAGCAGGAAGATCTCTGCATTCAAGGCCAGGCTAGTCTACGGAGTAAGTGAGTCCAGAACAGCAGGGCTACACAGAGAAAAAAAGAGAGAGTGGTGATGAGGGAGAGGAGGAATCACAGTAGATGCAAGTCATTTTATTAGAGTATTTAATTTGATTTTCATGTGAGGAGTTAATTTAGTGCTGCTGTTCTGATTCAATATCATCCCATATTCTACATTTTAAGATATACAGTTATTGATGAATTCGGTTCTGCTTCCATTTTGTGTTGCCTGAATGGTATGGATAGATTGCACCATTATCTTTGTGAGAGATCATTAGTTTCTGCCCTAAAAGTGTTTTGTATACAATTTTAACATTCTACAGGTATCTATCTATAGAGAGAGCACTGATGCTTGAACAGTGGGTCAGGTTTCATGGAAAAGAGTTTTATAGATGCCCTTAAAAGCATGTTTAGGGTTTGAAAGTAGCAATTAAATAATAATGAAATCACAGAATGAGGAAAGAGAGTGTTTCAGAGGCAATTTTACCTGAAGAAGAAGAAGATGTTGTCTGGGAAATAAATGGTTTTATTGATGGCATTCTATTCCATTGCTCTTTTGGACTCAGTATCCACTATTTACTTAAAATTATTGACAATATCAAATAACTTTTAATATATATTGAAATAATATATATGTAATTTCAATAATATTATATGTGCATTATATAATATATAACTTATATATATTTTATAATATCAAATAATGTTCATAATAAATTAAAGGTATATGCACATATATAATATATAAGAAAAGATAGATATTTCCTATATCCAGTCTTTTCTGAAACTATTGAGATATTTACTAATTTCCTTAAAATACAATTAAAGATAACTGATTCATTACCAGTTAAAATAACATTTTATGAGAAGAACCAATCCTTTACACAACTAAAATAATTTTGTGAAGAGAACGGCATTGTTTAAGTTATGGAAAATCTTATTGATGCTTGGCGTAATGTAAGGCAATGGCTGACTCAAATCTGCTCCTATGGTCAATTTTTTGGTGTAACATAAGTCACCACCATTAGGACAAGCTCACAGTATATTTGTAAGATGGTGAAAATGGTTTTGATTTTTGGAGTCCCTGAGAAATAGTCAGCAACAAAGGTGTTGGATAACACTTTAAGATGCATTTTCATATATCATAAATAAATATCTGTTGATTACCTGGTAAATGCCAACCACTTTTCGATGGTGAACACTGGACAAAAAGGGGCAGACAGGCGCTCCTCCCTCACAGTACCCTTCCCTCACAGTACCCCTCCATTACAGTACCCCCTCCCTCACAGTACCCTGTCTTTCACAGTACCCCTCCCTCACAGTATGCCCTCTTTCACAGTACCCCACCCTCACAGTACTCCCTTCCCTCACAGTACTCCCTCCCTTACAGTACCTCTTCACATGAGAGAAGGCTGATCTTAAAGTAAAACAAGTATTATTTCAGGGAGTGATTGTTATCGGGACCCTAACAAAGCCATGGTAGGGATGGGGCTCTTCGTTTAGACATGGGGTGGCAGAACATCTGCTCAAGGCAGTGATCAGGAGCTACAGAGTGTGCAGCTTTCTGAAGAACTGGGAGGATCATTGCACGCTGAGGGGGCAGTATGGATAAGGGGCCAAAAATTCTGTAGAGTTAGTAAAATAATCGGCTAACATGGAGGCAAGGAAAACACAACAAAGGAACAGAGATGGGCAAGACCTATTTCATTAGTGGCTTTTCAGGATGTGGTTGGGATTGTGTAGTGTATTCTAAATATCATTTGAGGATTTTAAAGAAAAGGTGATGTATCAAATTCAGTCTCCAGACATCACTCTAGTGTTAAACACAGAATGTCCTATGAAAGAGCCAGAAGGGGGAAGGGCTTGCATTCAGGGTTGTGCTGCATTAGATCAGATAAGACAGTAGAGGAAATGATGAGCAGTCATTGGGTTCAGGATGCAGGTAAAACACACATTAATTTTCCCTTCAGCCTTATTAAAATCAGTTTCTCTATCTGACCACTTTTCTAACATGTCAAATTCACCTTGAATTATGATTCAATCTTTCAAGCTCTTGGTGGTCATTGCAAGTTTTGTCACACACGTCTTTAACGAGTGTCCTCTCCCTCAGACATCATTAGAGCATATTAATTATATCATAAGTTATCTCAGTGACCGACAATGCTAAAGTTTTTCTAGAATAAATTCTATTGTATACTGAAGAAGAAAATTCATTAAGCTTACTTATACATAAACTTAAAGCATGACACCTAGACTAACACACACACAAAAAGAATCATGTAAAGTGCTTAAGGATAAAAAAAAAAAAAAAAAAAAAAGAGGGGTTGGGGATTTAGCTCAGTGGTAGAGTGCTTAGCTTACCTAGCAAGCACAAGGCCCTGGGTTCAGTCCTCAGCTCCAGAAAATAAAAATTAAAACAAAACAAAAAAAGGATTAAAAGAGAGGCAAAGTGGGTATCTTTTGTGGGCCCTGCAAAGGTATGCACTAAGCAAACACACCACATGAAACAGAGTTAGTGCAACAGGTTTATTGGCGGCGGGGGCAAGGAGCAAAAGGCCATGTTGGGTAGGGACATGAGAGAGGCAGGCAGGCAGGCAGAGAACAGGGAAGAGGAACACGGGGCAAGAAAGGTAAGAGAAGCCAGACAGAAAAGAAGAGGTCAGAGGAGCAAGACTCCCCAGGCTGAGCTGTGCCTGGAGGGCACTTTGAAAGGGGGGTGCATGTCGCATAGCTGACGGGGGGGGGGGGGGGGGGGGGGGGGGGAGTACCTGGCAAGAGATGATGACATAACCACTGTGGCAGCAGGGGCAGGCTGTTGCCACAGCTGGAAATAACGAAGTGTATTGAAGACTTCTCTTTCTACCTTCCAATCTGTGCTTCCCCAAATACAACTTTGGTTCCTGGTTGCTGAGTTATAGAGTATTAGTGTTGTCACATTACTCCTATTAATAAAATAAATATAAGGTAAGTGTGCCCATGAGGTGATTTTGGTCATCAAGATGCTTAGAATGAATAATGGGGTATCTGAAAGACAAAAGCAACATTTGAGGCATAGACATTGAAATTAAGAATGATACTGATTTCCATGTAAAGTTCATAGGCATTTAATCTTCTTGTGTAGACAGTAAAGCAGTTGCTCAGGTGGTGTGAATTCATGGTCTAGAAATTACATCTGGTTGGTAAAACATTTCTGCCATGGCTGCTTATGTATAGAATATTCTAATTACATGTTCCCTCCATTTTAAAAAAATAAAGACCTTGCTGTTAAGATCACAATGTGTCAAGTCACTGATACTGAGCAAGGATTGATGTTGAGGGATGCTGTCATTCCTGAGACCTGCTTTGGTTGGACCAAGCACAGCTGCTGAGAACTAAAAGGAGAACCCTGAAAGAGGATGCTGGGACAGTCTCCTATATCTGGTACACACCAGTGTCTTGGGGTCTTTGTCTTTCATCAACCACCACCCCCTTCCTTCCTTCCTTCCTTCCTTCCTTCCTTCCTTCCTTCCTTCCTTCCTTCCTTCCTTCCTTTCCTCCATCCTTCCCTCCCTCCCTCCCTCCCTCCCTCCCTCTCTTTCTTTCATTCATTTATTTATTTTATTTTATTTTATTTTTCCCGAGACAGGGTTTCTTTATGTAGCCTTGGCTGTCTTGGAACCAACTCTGTAGACCAGGCTAGCCATGAATTCACAGAGATCCACCTGCCTCTGCCTGCCAAGTGCTGGCATTAAAGGCATGCAACACCACTATGTTCCAACTACTACCTTCTTTACCAAATTATGATTTTCTAATAACAAAGATGGTTGTAAAAGTTCTAAAACCCAGGTTGCTAGTTTTAACTCTTCCATCAACATATTGCTTTCTTCTAGACCACTTTTCCCACAGCTAAGGAAACCAAGGAGATTTATAATAGTGCCAGCCACCAAGGTGCAGTGAAGACTTGAGCACATTTCAACTCTCATTATCTTCTCATAGACAGACTATTTTTATGCTTTTCAAAGCTGTACCTAATATATGGCCTTTTAATATCTCCAGAGCCTCACTGGTCAGGATTATCCCACACTCCATTTGAATACCAGTGAAACTGAGTCTTGGGAAATTAATACATATAGCCACAGGTTTGCAATGGTTCTTTGACTATTTGCCTTCAGCTCTTCTATCTATATTATATTGGTGACTTTTACCGTGTATGAACATGTAACCTTTTTTAAAAAAAAATGATTTATTTAACTTTATTTTATGTACATTGATGTGAAGGTGTCAAATCTCCTGGAACTTGAGTTACAGACAGTTGTAAGCAGCCATGTGGATGCTAGGAATTAAACCTATGTCCTCTGGGAAAACAGCCAGTGCTCCTAGCCCTTGAGCCATCTCCCCAGCTCCTATATGTAACCCTTTTATATCTGCAACACATTTAATACGTGTTATTATTTCAGCACCTGTTTCTCATTTTGAATAGTTCCTTTCTTTAATCCTATCTATCATTCATTATATAATTGAAGCTATTATTAGTAGGAAGGAATTAAGTCAGGTGACCAGTATACCACTCACCCGAAGGGGGAATAAATAAGCTAATGTCCTGGTCAACTGGACTTTTGAGTAGATAAACATGGCATTTTCTGTCAGGTAGGGTCCTGCTCTGTGTCCTTAGCAGGATGTCCCTGGCTCAGGGTTTCTTGAGGTAGAGAGGGCCAGGCATTTGTGAGCAGGACTGCCTGGGCATGCTACACAAGCAACAGTTATAAACTGATTCATCTCAAATACAATTATGTCTTTTGAATGGATCTTAAGTAGAAATATAAGGATTCGATCTTTTTTTTTTCCCCCTTGTCCTTGCCAAGCTGAAATGTTATGGCCACAATATGTTAGTAAATAGCCTTAGCCTTCCTACTGCATTGGTGAAATCAAAGCCACCCTTTGAAGCAGTGAAAGTGCCCGATTTAATTTCGGTACTTATAAATCAAAATTAAGCTTAGGAAACTCAGCTCATAAATAGCTTTAGTGAATCCAGCTGTTTTTATTCTAAAGGCACTCTCAGATCAATTTGCATGGGGGCGATGTAGCAATGAGATAAAGGAACTGTCTTTCCGCCCAGTCAGTTTGGAACAGGCACCAGGATTTGAAGGACTCAGTAGGGAACACAAGAGCAATTAGTTTTTGAAAGACAAGGAATGATTGCATGGCAAATGCAAGGAATAAAATAAATAAATAAATGTTTACTCCTGTAGTGATTGGTTTTGTTCTGTAGAAAACTTGTAGGATGAGATTAGAGATAAAATAGATATTTGATTTTACCTCAGAGTCAACAGAGAAAGAATGCCATCACCCCCTCCCTCTATCAGATTAACACATGCAGCTTTGGTGGGGTTGGTGTGATGTTCCTGTCTGTGTGTGGGTCTAACCTAATGAAATGATGCATCTTCTGTGCTGGCTCTATGAAAAACAGGGACAAATCAAGCCGGAGTTGTTCAGGAAGCAGCTAGAAAAAATTACACCTAGATAAAAAGGTGAAGAAAGTCCAAGACATTTTTGTTATGTATACCAAGTGTT
Source organism: Onychomys torridus (assembly GCF_903995425.1). NCBI lineage: Eukaryota > Metazoa > Chordata > Mammalia > Rodentia > Cricetidae > Onychomys > Onychomys torridus. The sequence continues at coordinate 13,427,115 of NC_050463.1, forward strand.
TGCAGTAAGCAATTTAGCAGGTGCCCTGGATTGGGTTAGACGTCCCTTACTGTGTGTGCACACATGGATCAAGAAGGGGACTGTGCTCAGAGAAGGTAAGATAATTTGCCTGTGCTAATATGAGGTATTCATCTAGGACATTGTGCTAAACCTGGGTTTCCCCTCAAATCCCTGCAATCTTTTTTCTCTATTTCATATACTAATTTATAGAATTTCATTGTTTTCAAGTAACAGTTCATATGCTTGTAGTTGACACCACTCATCTTTGTCTGTGTTACCATACTTCAGTCACCTAGTTACAGATATATCTGCATTAAAAAAGAAATGTGTCAATCATCAGACATTAGCTCAAATTGACTGTATTTTTCCCTTCCTAATTTACTCTCTAGTTAGTGATATTGGTGATTTACACACTATAGCAAAGAGTCAACCTAGTTTTCCATCAATAGATGACTGAATAATGAAAGTCTAGTACATAAAAAATGGAATACTATCCAGCTCTAAAGAAAAAGAAAATTACCTGTAGAAAAGTTGAAAGACTTAGCATGTATAATATTAAGTGAGGTAACACAGTCTTTGAACTTAAAAATAAAAAAAGAAAAGCCCATGTTCTCCTTGAAATGCAGATCCTAGCCTATAAGACATATGTGTGTTTATAAATAAATGTGCTCGTAGGTACAAAAGAACATGTGGAGAGGAGAATAAGAAAGGATACAGGTTAGGTGATGAAGAAAAGACTGGATCCATGCATAGGACAGATGAGCCATTAAAGAGGACATACAGCTAATTGGTTTTCTAGTTTCAGCACCACCATGGATTTTTCTTTTCTTTCTTTCTTTTTTTTTTTTTTTTTGTTGGTGGTGGATAAGTGCATAAAAATATATTTGCTAGTGGCAGAGTGAACTCAAATGTGAAACTCCACAGCTTGAGAATGGCTATTCTAACTGTATAGACGTTCACTGAGATTTATATCCTTTGGGTCTGGCTAATTTCAGTTTGTGGCATTTTTGGATTTACAACTGCCTTACAATAAATTTTTAACAAAAAAGGTCTGATATTGTGCAGCAGAAATACCCTTGTTGACGTACTCTGAGTGTTTATCTCAGCAGTGCAAACACGTTGACTTTTGTGTTTGTGGTCATGCCTTTTGTTCTTTGAACTTAATTTGGCCCTTGGCATCCAATGTAGACAGGAAGGCATACAATGCCCACACTCTGAAGGGCACCTGGGAAGCCGGAGGCAGTTAGAGCAGCTGTTAAGGCTCTGGCTCTCACCGCCCAGGGAGCTAGCCGTTGTGCTATAGCTGCTCTTCTTCAGAACTGGTTTGGTTGAACTGGTTTCAATACAAATTCGGTTTTCAGTTGTTTACGATCTGCTGCTTTGATGTTTCCTAATACTCTTTTATTTCCCCTCTCAATGGCTTCTTGCGGCTCACTATATTTCCTTTACATGTTTTTGTACGATTTGTTTTGGATTTTGATGTGTAAATTTGCACTCTTCTCACACTATGAGAACCTTTGTCCCATCTGTGTCAGCATGTGACAGTCAGCAGTGTGGGAACAAGGACGGAAGGAAGTGGTGGCATCCAGTTCTCTCTCTCTGAACCCACCGGTGGCCAGTCACGGATGACCTAACACTTCCCATTAACAAAAACTTATTTATGGATTTTTCTCTTTACCTGATTGATATTTTTAAATTAGATGTGAAACTCTTAACTTGTCATAAGTTGGGATGTTTGGCTAGTGTTCACAAAGTGAGCATTTGAGTGGTAGATGAAGGGTGATTGATCAAGTTACTTTTCTTTGTTCTAGCTTGGAAAACTGACAAGGACAGATTAGAAGGGATGTGAGGGGCTATGTTCTTACAGGGTAACTCACACTGCTTACAGAAGCTGACAGGGGCAAGGAGGAAAGGAAAAAGAGACAGACTTTTCCCTAAGTTTTAATTTCAAGTCACTATAGCTGACAAATATAATGAGATTGCAAAAATAGTGTTTTGTTGATGGATTATAAAATAAACAGGGACAAAATAATGGTAAATGAATGAATTTGATTCACTGTGTTTTATTGGATTGAAATGTGGCTTTCCACACTCTGACTAGAATTTTAAACATGTCTGGGAATTAAAATGAAATAGAAGTTATAAAAAAAAAAAAAAAAGAAGATTCTCCCACAGAGTGGCTTTTCTGACAGACTGGAGTGCTTTGACCTTGAAAAGATAAACCCAGAACAAGCTAAAGGCGGCAGGTAATACAGACACCTATCATCATATAACGCACATGCTACGGTGTAGCACCAAGTTACAGTAACAAAGAAAGAGCCAGAAGATAAAAGAGCAATTCATGTATAAAACAGGTGATTCAATGATGTGATTGATAATAGTATTCAAAGGCATTTTTACTCCTCTGTGAACAGAGTCTGCCTTTCCACAGCAGGAGCATTCAGACTGCAGTCTAAGACAGGCTGTATAAAACTATTGTCCAGCAAATATAGAAGCTTGATTTTAAAATTCATTGTAAATACGACATGTTGACATTGTAGCGTTCTGATTTCAGTTGTTACTCAAAATATTAGCTGGTAGGAAACCTTAGATGGTTGTATAAAATTGTTTAGTCTGTTCTTCTCTCAGAAACAAGTGTTTTTGTGCAGGTTGTGATGGGCAACACTCTTGAAAAATAACACACTTTCTCCATCAGACTCTCTTCAAGGCACCCTCGAAGAGAGAACAGGAGAACTTCTCTCTTCCTACCTCAGAGCTGACTATTGATGAGTAAAGAGACCATGTGAGAAAATGGATAAAAACAATAGATAGCAGCAGTAACTACAACAGCGAAACCTAAAAACACATCACAGTACAACATGAAGCAACTGTGTTAAACTTAGGGAAAAGAGAGAAACCAAATATTCCTGCCCAGGAAATCTGAGTAGCTCCCTGGAGATATGATTTTTGAGCTCATGTGGTACTGAGAATTTGGAGGTAGGCTCTCACTGTCCATATAGCTGCCATATTTCAAGTTGCACTGTCCTTATGTACACAAGATACTATGAATACTGGACTCGTTCTTGTGATGAAACTGTTACACTGACCTCACTTTCAAGCCTCTCATTTGTGCTAGCTAGGATAACAGTGGCTATAGCGATTTCACAATGACAAACGATTGTTTGTCTGTAATGATACTTTTATTTCTTTTTAATGTAGCAGGTCTGTGGATAGAATATTGAACCAAATATTGTCTTAAAGGCTTTGAGCGATATCTCAAGGTATTGCCCTGAAATGCACTATTATCCTGCATTATGCTTGTATAGATGTAATTTAGACAATAGTTCAAGGGAATTTCTAATTATTTGTAAGTCTCCAGATTGGAAAAACAGTCCATCGCAATGTCTTCAAAGGAAGCAGATATAACTTAACATGGTACAGAAAAGAATAAAAGCAGCATGCAGTCAGGAAGCACCAAACACCACTATTAACAGGAGCTCATTGTGGCCTTTGAGCTTTGGGACTGATTATATAATCAGCATTTTACTGTTCTTGAAAATAATATGAACTTTTCTGGCTCTAGAAACTGAACCCAGAGCCTTATATGTGTCCAGCCAGTGATCTACCACTGAGCTCTATGCCTAGCCCACAAAAAAAGCATAGAGGGCCTTGCTGGGTTCCATGTAAATTGGCATTAAGCAAAAGAAGTTCATTCTAACACTGGGGGAGAGCATCCTGACAAGGGAAGAACTGCTGTGTCCTAATTTATCTTCATTCCAATCCTCGGAATCCTTGCTGATACCCCTGAAAACCAGGCTGTTTCTGGGTTATGGGACATGCATGAATGGGCAAAATAAATCTGTTTAGCCTTCGCACTGAACTGCCTGTCGTTCACTTTATGCCCTTACCACTCACACTCATGGGGGCCTGAAGAGAAACGCAGAGCACATGACAATAGAGTCGTTATGATGTAAGACACCACAGGAGGTTCTAGAGGAGGGCTCTATCTCCTGCCAAGCCTTGAACTCATTCAAATACAAACAAGTGAATGAGGCAAGCTGTCTAGTCACCAGGTTGTGATGGTGTGTGGTTGTGGGGAGATTATTTAACACAGGAATTTGGGTACTCTTCATTCTGGCCTCAGAGACTCCTTAAGAGTCAGGGAAAGAGATTTAGGTAGGGAGTCCTGATTTAAGCATATATGGAGAAGGGGGGTGTTAAGTAGACAGATTAATATGAAGATAAAGCACAGCTGAGTTGGGGCTTTCCCCTTCCAATGTTATTTCAACCCCACCTGGCAAATATCCTGGAACACAGTAGCAGGTGAATTCAGAGAAAACCAGCATGAAACTGGTTGAATCTAACTTGGCTGAATTTTAATTTGAGAACTTTTTTCTCTAAAACAGGAAGCAGGGAAGTTATGGTTTCAAAGGTTCTGCTTTCTATATGGTTTACAGAATCCTCAGATGAGAGTCCCTGAATGTCATACTGTCTATTGTCTTTCTTTTAGTCTACACAGACTCATATTTATATCTTGTCGATTGTACCTGCTATAGAGAAATGCATTAAGTGAAGACATATTCCATCCTCTCAAACAGCCATCTACACCCACAATGGGGCTGTCTGAGATCTACAGTTAAAAGGAAAAAAAGCTTTTGCCCATCGGAAGCAACTCTCAGCAACCCTACCAGAATAGCCACACACTTTACTTTCTCTGGACCCGTTCTGAACCTGCCTGACAGATTCAGTATGTCATTCTTAATGAGCTCAGTTATCTAGTTTCCCAGACCACAACAGATTAGAAGCAGTAAAGAGAGAGCTGAGAGGCACAGTGACAGGCAAAGTGACAGTGGCAAGCTTGACATTGCAGAAGAGAAAAATGAAGACGGAGCAGGATAGAACACATGGAGTCAGAAATGCTCACAGAGATGCTCATTGCATCATCAGTGGAAATTAATACAACTGGCAGCATCAGGAAGTCAGTGACTCACTTATTTTATACAGATTTCTCTCCTGCATTGAAGCCTTAAATGTGCATAAGTTTTGAGTACATGAAACATTCTGTGTCCTTGTCTAGGAAATACCCAGGTAAATGAGGCGTTACCAATTCCACCTTTAAATATCCAGCAGACTTCCCTACAACTGGGCTGCAAATAATCACACTAGTCCCAAGCAGTTACCTTGTTATAAGAGTAAATAAACAAAAAACAGTTCTAATGAAAGATGTTTTCTCTTTCTGTTCAGTGTTAACTAACTGGAAGTTCTGGGTTTAGACAAAGGACAAGTCCAAATACACTTCCTAATTATTGAAGTGTAAAACATTTGCTTTCTTATTCCAACACAGACTTAAGAACTGAGTGAGGGTAGAGTACAGGGTTTCATTTTACTAAAGGCAACAAAGTGGCAGTCATTGCTCTGTAAACATTCATTCTCAGTTTATGCACACAATATACTAGGGGCCTTACCTAATCAACACACCACTGCTTGGTACAATGCCTCTCTAGAGGGAGAGTCCTCATTTCATTGATCAGGTAACAGCTCCACCTGTACCCTTTAATAGTGTGGTCCCATTGCTGAGGAGGCATGAAGGTGGTGGATGCAGTAGAACCAAGGCCTTCCTAAGAAATCCGAATTGCAGGACGGATTTTTACTTATAATTTTAATGTGACTTAATGTAACATTTTATAGATTTTTAAATTTTTCTTACCGTTACTAAAAAATAAGTGATATTTCTTCAGATTGAAAGAATACTGGAAACAAATGGGCTGCCTTTTCCCAAATTATCTACATGATATTGCATGGACAGAATTCCCTTTCATCAGTATGATCGTCTGTTACCTCCCTGACACAGGCACTTGGAGGTTCAAGGCGTTTGAAGGAACTCACTGTCTTTTGCAACTGCAGCTTTGCCCCCTTGTGTAATCAGATGGCAGCCATGGAATCTGGCCAGTAGTGCATGTAGCTTCTTTGGAGAACTGGCGTAGACACAAAAACATCGTCTGAATTTGTTACCTGAACTGGCCTAACTGAGGCCTGGTGTAGGGAGAGAATTGATTCTGGTGTTTCCTGTTACTGTTTGATTGCCTGTTTTCTCTGCTCCACAGTCAGTAGCTGTTTCTTTATAAAACACAGAAATAGAACATTTATTTTTTAATAGAAATTTATCAGATTTCATTTTTAACAATCTTTGTATGTGTTCACAGGTATGAGCATGGGTGAACAAGTATCCTGTGTGTGTCTGTGTGTGCACCCTCCCATGTGCACATATATAGTGGTCAGAGGATACAATCTTGAATGCCAGTCCTCACAGCCCACCTTATTTGAGGCAGGGTCATTTGGTGGCCACTGTGTACACTAGGCTCCTGCAGTCTCTCCTGTCTCCACCTCCTGTAACATGAATTTTAAAAGGTCTTACAAATAGAAAAAAACCTGGAGCCAAATATTGGGGTAAAACATGAGAACAAGCCAGCCACAAGTTCTTACCGCTAGGAAATCCTCAGCCCAAGAGAGATACTTCCTGTATAATCATGCTTTACATTCCTTTCTGTGCCAGGCCATCTCACTTCCTCTCTCTGCCCAGCCACATCACTTTCTCTTTCTGCCCAGCTCTATCACTCCCTGTCTGTCTGTACAGACCTCCAGACCGTTATGGGTAACTGGTGCTGGGATTAAAGGCTTGTGCTACCACACCTAGCTTTGTTCCCAGTGTGACCTTGAACTCACAGTGATCCAGAAGAATCTCTGACTCCTGAATGCTAGGATTAAAGGCATGTGCTACCATTGTCTGACCCCTATATTTAATATAGTAGCTGGCTTTTTCCTTTGATCTCCAGGTAAGCTTTATTTGTTAGAGCAAAAATAAAATGTCACCATATTTCCCCTCTTTTGTGTAAAATTAAAAAAAAATTATAATGAATATAGAAAAACTTTATGCAATAAGTACAATAACTATATACAATATATAGGAAATAAATATATCAACAATGTCTAGTCCATTTGCATTTGACAAATTCAGCAAAAATATTCCATTATTTATCCTATTTTGGTGAGTCCTAAATGCACCTAATTCATTCTCAATCCTAACTTGTATTAAGAACTGAAAACTCTTTTGATGTTTTTCAAACTTATACACTTTACACCTCTTTAGTGCTTTTCTTTCCTGAATTTGTTAACAAGGAAAACTATAACTATAACTATATAATCTTCAACTCCCTCAGAGACCCGAGAAGGAAATAACATTACCTGGTTAGCCCGGAAATGCAAACAAGCCACTTCCAAAAAAATGTGAGTTATGATAGAAACAGCTGGCTGCCTAGACAGTCACCCGAGGATTCTCTGCAACATTGGGACACCCATCTTCAGCATACAGGCTTCGCATATCTGAGAGACTCATCTGTGAAGCAGAACTTTCTAAAGAGCTTTCCTTCCTTATCTTGGCAAAGATCAGCAGTCCTTTCTTTTGTATCCTGCATGACATTTTGGACAGCATACTCCCAGCAGTCAATGCAAGGGCATTTTCTTACCCAGTGGCTAACTTATGCCACAGTGAAAGTAAACTCCATATGGAGTTTCTTCAATGCCCATCATCTTCTCTGAAGTAGAATTGTGCTACCAGGAGCAGACATGTCTCATTGTCATAAAAAAAGAAAAAAAAACTATATTATTAAAACATTTTAAGTGCTATATTATATAGATTTCTGAAGTGTTTGAAGATGACCTGTATATCTAAAATATATTTCTGCTTGACCTTGAAAACATGCTAACTACTAACTTTCATTTCTTTATATCCTAATTAGCTGGTAATAATAACTTTCAATAACTTTCACTTTTAAATGAACTGTATAGGTATAATACCTTGAACAAGAGTAGAAATATATGTGTTTTCTAACAAAATCAACCTCAAATTTGTATCAATATACATAATTTGTATACAATATACAAAAATCCAATCCAATGTAAACATTCAAAACTAGTAGTCGGCTTTTAAAAGTAGATTCAATAATTTACTTTTTAATCTTATCTATATCTTCCCCTTTTTTCTTTTCAGGGTAGATTCAATAATCTACCCTTTTATCCTATTATTTCTATCTCTCTTTTTTCAGAGTTAATTCAATAATCTACCTCTTATATACATCCTCTTTTTTCTTTCTTTTTTCTTTCTTTTCAAATATAAACCTTAAATCTAACCTTTTTTGTTCAACCTCTTCCCTGGTCATTAACTTTAACAACTTGTAACCAAACACTCTAAATAATGACAATTATCCATAACCCACTGAAAGACCAAAATCCACCCATCCCACCTTTTGGGAATATGGGCGTCATGTTCTTAAAATTACTTTCTGCTGTCTGGTGGTGATGGCGTCTTTAAGGAATCACAAAAAGAAAAATTTTGGGTTAATTGTCAAGTTCTGAAAGAGTTAGCTGTACCATTTGTTGTCCAGTCTTTGCATAATGTGAAAACGCAGGGCTTGTCTCAAGTCCTTGCTGGAGTAGTCTGTGAGGCTGGATCATCTCAGCTAGCCATCTCAAAATTGTTCTGAGCTGTTTGTAGTCCAAAGCCAATCTTTGGGTGGTGTTTGTCAGCTTAGTGATATTATCATCATCTTGATGGAATCATTGTTGTGGGGCCCCATCATCTTTTTGGGGACTTCAAAGTCACTGTTAGGCATGGTCATGGTTCCCTGCAGAAAACTGATAGAGACTCAAACATGAAATCATGTATAGGAAGAGCTAGACCTTCCATCTCTTTGATACATGCTTCCATACTTCACTTTTGTGTGGATTCTGGGGATTTGAACTCAGGTCTTCACACTTTTGTGACAAGATCCTTATTCACTGAGACAGTACTCCATCCTCAGAACTTTTCTTGAAAGGTTCATTTGCAGTTGAATTTTGTAACTTAGAGAAACAAAGAAGGCCAAGACCTATAGACAGTTGAAACACCTCACCTTTACTCAAAGCTACCTGTTCTAAATACTTGGTCTCTGTCTTTTTTATAATTATTAGAACCCTAGTAATCCCAATATTATTTTTAATAAGGTGTATATGACCAAGAAAATAAACAAGAGCTCTCAGACTCAAATGCCCAACAGTTGACATAAATGAGTAAAGGGGAGTTCTAATGTGATAGGCAAGTTCAGATTCTAATTCATAATTCCATTCTAATGAAATTTCCATGAAATATTTTCATGTTTTTCCCCTAATGATATATGGGAAATATAGAGATTTAGTTGTAAACTCACAAACGTGTGTTTCTAGTTTGGGCATTGCAAGGCGAAGGGGAAATAACCAACTAAGAAGATGGGGTCCTAAGTAACTCCAAGTCCAAAAACTGGACTCAAGGAAAGAGCCAGTTGCTTCCAGGAGTGTTCTTGGAAACAGGGTATATGTTTTTAACTTGGTTGAACTTGAACATGTGCCTGAAAACCAAAAACAGATGAGCTACCCCAAATAATAACATCTGAAATGTAGATATCTGCTATCATTTTCTAGAAACATTGGGGTTATGACACTTGTCTTTCTGTAATGCATTTAAGGTCAGAAATTAGAAACTAGAACAAGTTATCCAATTAATATTTGAAATAAAACAGTGACAGGATAAAACAAAATTAGGAAAATTAAATATAAGCAGGAATTGAGGAGAAAAAGGACTGGACACTACTCCTGGTATTCTCTCTGTGCTGAGAGTTCTTTGTGTTTTGGGGGATACTGAGAAAAGTGGCAAAGGAGCAGAAATAAAAAATATCCTGGAGTAAAATCGGGAAGAATTCATGCCTGAATAAAATGGGATACGTCGAAAGATCAGAAGACAATGTTTTCACACCCTAGCTGTGAAATAATAGATTGAGAGAATTAAAGTGTTCCTAAACCGGGTCCTATCAAGTTGAAATGCCAAAACTAACAACTGTGGAAGCCAGTGACACTTGAGTATATGAGGCAATCCTTGGTATATTGGTTTTATTCTTTGGGGAAATAAGCTTTATTTTTGGAGAGAAGATCTAAATGCCAAGAGATAGATGGTGGAATTTGCCTGTGTTTACAGGACAAAAGAATGGAAAATGATATCAAGAAGAAAAGCCAAAACTAAAGTTATAAGAAAAGGAAACAAATGAAAGTGATTATTTTTCTTATTTAAGTTGGATGTCATTTCTATGAAATAAACTTATTTCATCCATCTTTAAGAAGAACCCATTATATAATTTGCTAATTTGTAATGAAGTTTAGAAAACTATATCTCTTGAGGCTGGAGAGATGTCTTGGTGGTAACAACAACAACAAACAAAAAACAAATAATTGTTAATTTTACAGGAGACCAAGTTCCATGTCCAGCACCCATGTTGGGTGGCTCATGACAGCCTTTAACTGTAGCTCCAGGGGATCCAGTGCTCTCTTCTGACCTTTGAGGTCAGTGTACATCCACACAGCACACAGATACACATGCAAGCACATAGACGTACACATAGAATAAGCAAATCTTTTAAAATAAAAAATAATGTTTTGAAAATTAATATAATTTTCCATTTTGCCTATTTCATTAGTTATTGATATCATTCTGATCTAGATTTAAAATTCACATTTAAAGGGTGACATGGAGGCTCAGAGGGTGAAAATGCCTGCTGCTAAGCCTGGGGATCTGAGTTTGATCCCTGGGGCCCAAACAGTGAATGGGGAGAACTGACTCCTTCAAGTTGTCCTTTGACCTCCATGTATGCCACATAGACAAACTCATTTAAGTGTTATTCCTAACCTCTGTTTCATATTTATCTATGAGGAAGAAGGAAAGCTCTAAATATTATAAATATGTGTAAATAACTTAAATTTTGTATTAATTTGTTGACAGTTTCATACATTTCATGAAATGTAATAGATACATTCTAATTATTCTTACCTTCCCACTGTTGCATATACACCACCATTCTATACACACACACACACACACACACACACACACACACACACACACACACACTCTTCCTAATCTTTTTCTCATGTTTATGTCTTTTTCATTTCTTTTATGACCAACTGGATTTAATCAGAGTCATCTCTGTAACCATGGGTATGAAGGTTTCTACTGGAGCCTGGTAGACTCACCAGTGTGTACACATCTGAAGATACTTACTCCCCCTGCCTTGGAATCTATCATTAAGCAATAGCATCAGGGAGCATTGGACATGATGAACTCCTCCCCAGTCCATAACTGCATCATAGCATGTCTAACTTTGCATAGTCATTGGTGTAGGCAAATGCAGCTGAGGTGGTAAGTAAACAGTGAATTTTTAAAGGAAGGAAACTTGAAACAAGGAGAGGCTGCTATGGTCTTGCTTTAGCTGTTCAACATAGATATTAATCTGGACCTCTGGGCAAATACCTCATCTTTGTGTGTGTCATAATCCACACATTGATTGTGTTTATTGGAAGTAGTTGCTTAGGGGTTGCCAGTATATGTCAATTTGTGACTTCCCTCAAGGTAGAAAGATATGTCCAGGCAGTTACATAGTTGCAGTAAAACAGAAACCATTCAATAATATATATTTCCTTGTTCAACTTCACAAATGCGTTTTATAGAATTCTCCAAAAATTATCAAACTTAAGACCTAGTCTAAAAATACAGTTATGAATTGTTACCCATCTGGGTGATTTATTTCTCTAATTAGTGTACACTAATGCAGTTTGGTGAGATTTACTGTGATAGCTATAGTTGGTAATACAGCTCAAGTAAAAGATAAAGAAAATTGCAGGAAATGAAATGCACAGATGGATAAATTGGCTTATATAATAATATCTGATGCCATTAGGAAAGATCACTTCACAAAAGTGAACAATCACAGAAGTAAGGTTTCATTTCATGTAATAAAGCTCCCCCCTTTTGCCTTACGATCAGGAAAGCAATACATCCTTCCCACTTGGTTAATTTGAAACTGCTAATGTAAGTTAACCTTCTTTTGATACCTCAAGGTCATCCTTAGCAACATTAATAACTGCACTGTTCTACAATGCAATGACTTCTTCGTGGCTGCTGTTTGGAAAGTGTTTCTCCCTCCTGCTAGGCAACCATGCTTTCTAAATCTTTCTTCTTCATTAAGAAAGCAATTGCTTATTGTTATTATCACCAGAGTTCCTTCTTAAAGCAGTTACTTCCCTGCTAGAGCAACTTGGCTTCTGAGCTGCTGAAGTCAGGATGCAAAGGAGCAAAAAATTAGAATTCTCTTCCTTATAAAACTAACAGATTCTAAACCAGGCTCTACAGAGTGCTTCCAGGTCCAAAATGAATAAACCCCTGTGGCGTTTCACCAACATTTCTGTATTCAGATACATCCTTTGTTTGCTTCCAGATTTTTATCCATGTCTGTGGGAATTAGGACTGCAGGATAAAGCCTTCCAAGTGTGACCTTTGTTCAAGGAACAGCTCAATGTGCCTTGTCTAAATAGCACATATCACAGCACAACACACCTAGTAGACCCGCAGTTATTGAATAATGAATGAGTGCTTATTACTCATACAGTTATGTTTGTATATAGTCCAAGTATGTGTGGATATATGTAAAACTTCTGTACCAATGTGAATTAATGAATGAAGCTGGATCATGATTTTCTGAGACCATTGACATCATCGTTCTCCTAATAGAGAGGTATTAAGGTCATTGGATATATATGCACAGCCAGTTTTTCAAAATTATTCTAGCACTCAGGACTGATTTTTTTCTTCTAATTTTTACAGCATGATATGCACTGTTCCCTGGGATCTTACAGGACATTTGGAAATATCAGCTACTGAGCACTGCAACTCCTGTTAGCTTGTGGGCTATGACAGTGCTATGCCCTGCTAATAAGAACAATATTGCATGTCACCATAACTTACTGTTGCTTAAGACTTTAAACTTTGGAACAGACAAAGCTGTAACATTGTTCAATGCTCAAATGCTGTTTCTTCTTACTTTCCTTGCTCTTATGAATCAGGCATGGTTCAACTTAATTGGTTTGTTTGTGTAGTGTGTAATCTAAATACGCCAAGGTGTTAAATATGATGATTTTGAGACTATTACCAGCACTCACCTGTAAAATTTATTTTCAGTTTATTTTTAAAAATCAAGAGACTATGGTATATAAGAGCAAAACTAATGTAAAGATGTCTTGGTGTGTGTGTTATGTACTTGTAGAAGGATGCTGCTTGGTCATTTTCTTCAATTTAGTTCTTTACGTTGTCACTGGGTTCACAGGTAGAAATACTGGATTAGGCAATTTGGGACACAGGAAGGAAAGTAACCCAGTTGAAAGTTCAAACCTGTAGTCCTAACACTATGCACTAGCTTATGAACTGCTAGGAGTTGTCTTTAACAGCTCATTTCTGTCCTTTATTTACTGGCTCTTACAGGCTTTGTGTTTTATACACTTCATGAGAGCATCACAGAAACTTCCTCAGAGATGTTCTGTCTCTTAACTATAAACAGGCTCAGAGAGAATGTGCCATACCTAAAACCACTTAGCTGAGAAGTATAATGGTACAGACTTTGTAATGGCTGTTATTTATAAACTTGTGCCTAATATATTTTTCTTATTGGTATTTACTAAACTATGCATTAATTAACATTTTATTGGAAAGTTTGCAATTTAAAATCTGCTGACATTCTTGTTCCTGGGTGTCTAATGAAAGTCATTCTTTTTCCTTTCTCCACCTTGTTTTGATTTGGAAGTTTTTGGGAAATCACTTCACTTGTTTATGTTCAGCTGTTACTTTGAGATAGGGTCTTGCTTTGTAGTCGAGGTTGGTCTTAAACCTGGGATCCTCCTGCTTAAGTTGGCAAGTGCAAAGATAATAGGACTGCCATGCTAAGCCCATCAAAAAGGCAAGTTTGCTAATTCCAAGCCTTTTTTGAGTTGAGATGGTGAGCGTTTTCTTTCCTGCCCTCCTATTTTCTCTTACACTCCAAGTAGAATAGGTTCATTAGCTGACTGCCTGGCCTGATTCAGAAAACAAGGTCATAGACACAGCCACTTAGTACTTTTGTTCCTCATAAGGTTTACTTCATAGTGTTTTTTTTTTTCTTTCTTTCCTTTTTTTTTTTTTTTTGTTTGTTTGTTTGTTTTGAGACAGGGTTTCTCTGTGAAGCTTTGCACCTTTCCTGGAACTTACTTGGTAGCCCAGACTGGCCTTGAACTCACAGCAATCTGCCTGCCTCTGCCTCCCAAGTGCTGGGATCAAAGGCTACCAAAGCCTGGCAGTGTTTTTCTTAAAAGAGGAGGTAAGGGTCATCCTGTTCTTGTTTTGTCTAGTCTTCTGAGCAGTAATTTGTACTGTGTAGACACTGGGAATACTGATAAAGAAAACAGAAAGCAAGGCACATTTAGCACATTCTTCTTATTGTTTCCTTCATGCCTTCAAAGAAGGTTATGTGATGTGAAGATGTAGTGGTCTGAGAGCCCAGCTTCTCTGATCTTAGTGTCTTGGCTGGCTGTTGACTCTCAAGTCTTTGGGATTGCCATCAGCCATGATAAAAAGTAAATCAATCATCAAACAATAAAACAAACAAAAACAAGGGAAGCTGTAGCTTCACTTTATGAGAAAATGGAGAATGGGATGTTTGTCCGTTATTACTCTAATGTTAGAAAATTTAGTGGGACGAATGGTGTTACTATGTGTCCTCACTCAGCTCAGTGATCCAGCGGGAGACAACTGAAAGAGTTTTGCTATACTTTCCACTGGGTCGTGAATAAATGACATACCCTTGAATCCTGGAATGATATGCTTTTTTCCATTGCATAGTTCAGTTTTTAAAATTTTCACCCAACTTTAGATAAATGTATCTCCCCTCTTCTTGGGGTAACGCATCTCAGTGTCTGATAATTCCTCCTCTATACTCTTAGTAACATTCTGTAGGTTCATTTAACAAACACTGAAGTTTATGTCTTCTGACACTTAGGAAAGAAATGCTTTTTTTCAAATTTAAAGCTAAATTATATGAGAAATGAAAACTCAAACCTCTCTAGGATGCTGGAGAGTGGCTCTGGTCTGTCAAGAAAAAAAAATACTTCCACAAATAGTTATTATTTTTACTTAGGTTAACTTATTTAGGAATGATAATTTTTATAATATGCATTCATTGTCATCTTATGGCAATAAATATATTATTTTTTCTTAAATTTAATATTAAATAAAATGTGTTGAAAGTTGCACTAGATTTCTAGGAGAGTGCTTACTGACATGATAACATGTACAGCAAGATATTACAAATGTATACAAAGTAAGGATTTGAACACTTTCCAGTCATGTCACTCAGAGGAAATTACTTAAAATTTGTAAGATACATTGCTTACAAAGGATTATCTTAAAACACAATGATCAGACTTATCTATCTTTTTGATTTTTATGAGCCTCATATAAGTCAATGTAGAAGTTTATTTTATAATATCTTGCTGCTATCAATTCTCAATCATCAATAGTGAGAAATCCTCTTATACTGATTTTGATATGTAGTTTGTGAACTTCATTATAGTGTTTGGGGTGTTTGTAATATCCCAAAGGCATAAAGCCATACTAAAATCTTGATTTGAAAAGGTATATAATATTTTTAGCTTTTTTCTCATGCCTATGAAATTCACTTCTTTCTTTCTCTGTGCTTAATGCAGACAATCATACTGCTTGGTATTTTTTAATGTTGTGTAGCTTGGTTGTCTTCTGGCTTAATTGTGCCATTCACATAAGGAAAAATCTCAGGTTTACTCTGAAAAGTATTTCCAGGTAGTTTCCTCCCTGGGCACCAAGCTTACTTCATCATCTGCTCTCCCTGCTTCATATCCATCCCATAATCTTCCTCCTCCTTCAAAATCTTCTCTTTCATATTCTCTTCTGCAAGTAGAGAATTTCAGAGAAAAAAAAGTACCAATGGGCTTAGTGTCAAGACTGGCCAATATTGTGCCTGTGCATCCTGAAGGAGCTGCCATCCAGCCTTGCAACATGATATGGCATCTTCATTTTAAACTTCCCATTTACCATACCTCTTAATGCAGGTGTACTATGGTGATATTTTATTTGTACTGAAATGTGATTTTATTTGTATGTCAGTAAAGAATGTTGCCTGGGGATCAGAGCTAATAGCAAGCCATAACAGAAACCGGGTGGTGGTGGTGGTGGTGGTGGTGGTGGTGGTGGTGGTGGTGCACACCTTTAATCCAGATCACATGATAGGCAGATCTCTGTGTATTCAAGGATATAGCCAGCATGGAGACACACACCTTTAATCTCAATACCAACCATAGAAGACCTGGAGGTCTGTATAGACAAGCAGTGATGAGGAGGTCATGTCATTGGGTTTACAACCAATGAGAAGGCAGAACAGAAAGTCAATAAAAAGACAGATACACAAGAAGTAGCTCTCTTTCTGAGGGGAAGGACAACAGTGGCAGCAAAGGGTAAGAAAG
This sequence comes from Onychomys torridus, assembly GCF_903995425.1. NCBI lineage: Eukaryota > Metazoa > Chordata > Mammalia > Rodentia > Cricetidae > Onychomys > Onychomys torridus. The sequence goes on from NC_050463.1 coordinate 13,443,510, forward strand.
GTTTTTTAGTATCAGCTCTCTACTGCTGCTCTGACCTCTTGGGCTTTTAACTCTGAATTTGGCTCTGTGTTTCTTATTTAATAAGACTGTTCTACAGTGTATGGCATGTATTTCTTAATGCTCCTTTGGATTATTCTGAGCAAGTTCTCATTTTTACTTAAAACAGTAAAATATACATTCGGGTTCCGAATTACTTTCTCAATTATCTTCCTCTGCTCTCCCACATGTACTGCTTCCCTTACTTTTCTTGCCATGATCATGACATGATAAACGAATCTGGTCCCAAATCAAAAGAATGGGAAAGGATATTGTTTGTATCAGCAACAGTCAAAAATAGCTCAATATGGGACATGATCGTGCATGATATAAAAAGAAAAGGATCTCTGAATTACAGATGCGGTATGGACAATAATTCATCAAGAGGTACTAAGAACTTCAAAAACATGACTTTGGTTATGGATGACTAAAGGAAGATTGATAAGTTTTTTTTTTCTAGTTGAAATATATAAATTAAAAATATAGTCTCCAGTCTGCTAGGCTGCATTTTCTTTACAAGGGCACCATTTAGAGTAATAAGATAGTTTGTAAAGATATGCAATAACAGACCATGGAATGAATCTAAATTCTGCAAAGGAGAGCTCTTTGCATGCAAAATAAAACTTAGATTGTAATGCAGCCTTGTGTATTCATGTTATATTAATCTAAACAATGCTTGATCATAATGTGTTGGTGAACTTGCCCAACAAATCTGTTCTAGCAAACAAAACACCAGATGCAAAGCTTAGAATGGTAACTTGTTAAAATTAGACTCCTTTGGTAGAAAAGAAAATGGAATGCTCTGAATAAATGTCATTAGCATTTGGTGTGGATGGAAGCAAATTACTAATAACATTTCAACTTTCTTAGTTGCCATTTTTTAGAAATATATTTTGAGTGTTAAATTAGATGGTAGAATAATAATATGAAATTTTAATATTCATAAGTTTGTATTCTAAAATACATCTTTCTATTAGCCACAATTCAAAATCATTCCCCAGTTGTCACTGGAAAGTAGATGTGATTTATAGGAATTTCAGAAGTAACATTCTAATTGCCTGAGGAAGTAGGGGTGAGTCTGGGATTGAAAGGCCAAGAGAAAGAAACTGTGTTTTTCACATGTCTACTATAGGAAAGGTTATCTACAGAAGATTCTGCCATATGTCTAGGCTCTTTTCCATACAAATGTTCATGGTCTAGATAACAAGATTGAAGAAGAAAGAATTATCTTTTTATTTGCTCAGAGGACATATTCCCAGAAGTACAGTCTAGTATCTCAGCCAGCTGAGGTGTTAAAAGAAAAATCAATTAATTCAGTGAAAGTTCCCCAAACCAATTGAATTATCTGAATTATATGTCTGTGTGACTGAATTAAGTCAGTAAATTTAGTCAAAATGGTAGATTTTTTAGCACAAAAGAACTCTGTTTGGAAAAATAGATTTAAATGCAGTAGAATTTTTTGGGAAGTGGTAAGGACTGGCAATCTGACACATTTACTTCTTCATGCTATACATTTACACCTTCATGCATCTTTATGTTACAGCACTAATGAGTCTTCAGTAACCTACTGTAGACATGACAAAGTTAAATTACAGAATTGAATAGAAATTGAATTGCCTACTGAAAACTCAGGAGAACAATGAATATGAGAATCCAGACTTGGCCTTCAAGTGTTTTTCCCTGCCTAAAACATACCATTTGTAAAGGCACTGGGTTTTAAGAAGAATGTTTCCAAAGGAAAACACTGAAGAAATAGATCCTTCTGTTCCCTAAGGTGATCATTATGTGCACTATATTTACTTAGTAGCAAAGACTATTGGGAAGAGAAGCAAGATGGATCTTCTTCCCTGTTCTCCATAAATGACCTCATATTCATTTATATCTCACTTTTATCCAAAGAAAATCTTTATTTTACTCAGACTTTGCACTTTGTTGTCTTTAATACCGGATATGAAATAATGGTACAATGTTTTACATACAAAATTTAAATAAATTAATATTAAATGAATGGATAGCTGAGATTTATAGTAGACTCTTATCTCTTCTGCTCTTCCTAAGGCCTACATGGTTTATTAAAAGCCTGAACACAGGACCATTCAGAACCAATTATCTGTTCTGTTATTTGAACACCTTATTTCATGCTTATATTCACCATTTGGCACTTAATTTTTATAACAGCAATAATTATGTGTATCAGGAAAATACTTACTGAATGGTTACTGTGTGCAGGGGATTGCCTTCAGCTTTTGGCAATTATTATTTTCTTTAATCCTCATGAGAACTAATGAAGTCAGTATAAATAGCACTACATTGCACAAGTGAGAAAGTTGAGGGGGATAATTTGCTTGTTGGATATGACAGAGCTCCTCACGAAGCAGCGGTGAGTACCTTCTGCTCTAGGACCTGCTCTCATCGTTTTGCATGGTTCCTCTTCCTGATTAGATACTAATGCAGCTTAATCTCTTCCTCCCTTTTTCTTTCTCTTCCTCCTCCACCTTCTCTTCCCCCTCTTCCTCTTCCTTCTTCTTGACAGGACTAGCCATGACACAGCTCAGTAGCATTATTAATTTATTAGTTAACAGATATTCTCAGCTGATAACCATGTTTAAATTTTTACATAATGAGAGCTACTAAAACATCAACTTCTTTTTCTTTTCTTTTTTCTTTTTTTTCCCCGAGACAGGGTTTCTCTGTGTAGCTTTGTGCTTTTCCTGGAACTTACTCTGTAGCCCAGGCTGGCCTTGAACTCACAGAGATCCGCCTATCTCTACCTCTCAAGTGCTGGGATTACAGGCGTGTGCTAACACAGCCTGGCTAAACACACCAATTTCTTTCTTTCTTTTTTTTTTTTTTTTCATTTTTCTTTATTAAGAAATTTTCTACTCATTCCACATACTATCTATCCATAGATCCCCCTCCTTCTCCTCTCACTCCCCAGCCCTTTTTCCCAAGCCACCCCATGTCCCCACATTCCCCAAATTGAGGTCTCCTATGGGGAGTCAGCAGAGCCCAGCACACTGAGCCTAGGCAGGTCCAAGCCCTTTCCCACTGCACCAAGGCTGTGCAAGGTGTCACACCACAGGCACCGGTTTCCAGAAGCCTGCTCATAGACCAGGGACAGATCCCGATCCCCCTTAAGAACAGTATGCTTGTGTTCAAAAGCTCACTTTACTCTTTGTGATGTGTAATGACAAAATGATTTGTGGTTTCATTGGTGGCTTAAATTTTTCTCGTTCTTTGAATTAAATGCAGGGCCTAATGCATGCTGGCCATCTGCTATACCCAAGCCATGTGCCCTGTTCCCTAACAGGTAAAAAAATAAAAATAAAAATAAATAAAAAGGTTTCAGATGACATATAAGTATCATTTATTTACTTTGTATGCATATCACAAGCAGACATGGTTTTTCTTGCCACAAAAGGAATCTTGTATTTCTTCCTCATTGCATGAGTCACATGCAAATTCTTCTACCCTCCCTGTTCTGCTTATTTATGCCCAGGAGCCAAATCTACTGGACTTCCCCATACAGCATAAATTTAAACTGTTTCTAAGCAGGAGTAGTCTAGCACAACAAATCAAATCATTTGTGAAATCTGTCTGTGTTTCCATTATTGACTAGAAGCCCAAAATGTTTCAGCAGTGCATTAAAACCAAATAGTACTGCCAATCAATTAAGAAAAATCTATTGATTCCCTAAATAATATTGTGTGGTTTGTAGAACGCTCCTTATTTCATTTCATTTTATTTCACAGCAAGCTTTTTTTCCACCACTTCAAGTTAGGAACATCTAAAATTCATTTCATTACTTTTTCTTCAAAACATGCTTCTTTGGGGCTGGTGAGATGGCTCAGCAAATACAGGTGCCTGATCTGCCTGCCCAAGCCTCATGACCTGAGTCCATCCAGAGGACCCACATGGTAGAGGGAGAGCACTAACTCCTACAAGTTGCCCCCTGGCCTCCATATGTACACCGTGGCACATGCCCTTCCCCCCAATTAATTTGAACTACAGTGAAAAGTGCACTTGGACATTTTCTGTGTTAACTTGTTCCTTACTCACACAAACTATAACCCCGAGGGCAGTCTTCTATTAACCTCATCTCCATGGAGAAGGAATCACAATGCTCTGCTGTTTCTGCTCTCAAACTCTTACAACTGCTTCACACCTTCCATCTACCATACCCCTCACACAGTAGCTGCTCAGCTGATGACCTGATTCCTATGAGCCTCCTCTTCATTTTCCATACTGATGAAAACTCTAATGGGGTCAAATGGGACCCCTTTTTAGAAATTGTTTTGCATGTCCCTTGGCCAAAGAGTAGATGCCAGACATCAGCTTGGGTCTGGTTTTGACATGCCCGAGTCTTCTGCTAAGCTGTCCTTTCCAGCCCGGGTTCCAGACAGCCAAATCTCTTGGCAGCTCGAAATTACTGCCTGTCTCAGGACACTTCGGCCACCATTGACTGTGTCCCCTAGAGACACGATCCTTCCACCTTCCTTCCTAGAGTCTCATTAGATGTTGTTCAAATTGGTGATTTCCCTGTGTGTCACTTTCTCTGGTTCTTTGCTCTCAAAGATGGTTGTCTTTTTTTTTTTTTTTTTTTTTTTTTTTTACCATAATTAGCTCCTGGTAAATATAAAGCGTTTAATCAGTGTCAAATGGGCAGATGAGTTGATGGATGGAAAAATATGTCCAGTTTCTTCTTCCTGTGTGTTTCTTTAACTAATCAGCTGTCTTCCAAAAACAATTTTCCTGATTTCTAAGTTTTACCAACATAGCCACTCAGAAGAGTCATAATCACCAAGGATGACACATCCAACCATGATTCCTACACTGTTCATTGAAAATGACTTTCAAGAAAATCCTGAAGATTACATTTTCATTGTTTTCTAACATACCTGAAAACCTCATTCTGCTTTTACATTCATTTCCATTTGAACAGAGAAATTGTGCAGTTTAAAATTATACTTACAGGCATTATTTTGATGGCAATGGCTTCTTGTTATTTTCAATCAAATGTGTACAGAATTGTGAAAATAAGAATGCTCATTTTGCTAGTATTGATGGAAAAACAAATTAGGTTTAAACACTTCTTTTTAGAAATGTTTCAAACTCATCATCATCTCTTATTAATAAATTATAGTTTAAAATATATTTGGATAATTTTCTTGGCCAGATCAGAAGTATATATTTACACATCTATTCTTAACAAGAAAGTCTGAGGCTGGGTGCTTGTAAAAATACCCTGGAATTTAATTAAAGTCACTCTCTTCATTTTATTAACTTCTATTAAAATTTGAATTCCTCCCTTTGTTCTTAGCTTCCTAACATATGCTGATATCCTGTAGTAAAAGAAATATCAAGTGGAATAAATAGTCCATTTTCCAGCTTAGTAAGCCAGAACCAAGTGATGGCTGCTTTACATTAGATTGGATCTAATGTGTTGTTTAGCAAATAGAAAAAGAGTTGAATTATCCAAACATCAGGATGCTCACAGGCTCACACTTACTTAAATAGTTTATGTTCCACAGGAAATCTTCCATTCAGGGAATCTCGTGAAAAAGTTTTACTGAATATAGCCACCTAAAATTTATTTAATTAATTTAAATATAAGAAAAATAAACTCAGTTTTTCAGTCATGAAAAGGACATGAGATTTTATCCATAGCAGAGTTGGAGAATTTCAGCTGAATACCACTTCGTCTCCATCTAGTATCTGATATTTTGAAACCCTTTTAAGAAAACTATTCATACTCCCATTTAAAACATTCTAAAAATGGGTGGAAAGCCAACCACCAGGATGGAGGATGATGTCACATGTTCTCCTCCTCATACTGAGACCCTCCAAGAGATCTGTTCTGTTCGCTAGGGATTCCTCTTCAATTTGCTGCAAAAGTAAGACCATAAAGTAAATGGATCCTCTTGACCACTCCAGCTGTATGACTAAGGCAGATTTATATAGAAAAACAGCAGACACATTTGAATTAATTATTGGTTTTAGGTTAATTTTAGCAATTAGACACACTTTAAATAACAAACCAAAACAATCCACAAGAAATTGTACTGAAATAACTTTACTGGAAGTTTTTTTTTTTGTTTGTTTGTTTGTTTTTTTAAGTTTAGTTTTAAAGCTTACTCTGTCTGCGTCTACTAATGGGCTTCACTGTGCCATTTTCACTCATACATGTTAGTATACTTTGTTCTACTTTGCCTGCTTCTCCTTCCTGGCATGACCTTGAGACATGGTTTTCCTTATCAGTGAATTATAGTTACACCAGCTGTGGTGGCTCATGCAAGAGACTGAGGCAGGAGGATCACAGTGAGTTTGGAGCCAGTCTGAGCTCCAGTGAGACTCCATCTCAAAAACAAAACACAACAAAACAAAATGGTTATGGATACAGCTGTTAGCTTATTGTATATACTGAAGGAGGCCATCATAATTCTTTAATTGCTTTTAAATTTTTCCTTTATTTTTTTTGAATCATAATATAATTATGCCATTTCCTCTTTTCCTTTCATACCTCCAAACCCTTCCATATACCCACTTCTTACCCCTTTTCAAATTCATGGCCTCTTTTCTCATTACTTGTTGTTGGGTGCATATACGTATATGTATATAGGTATATATTCTTAAATACAGCCTGCGCAGCCTTTAGAATGTTAACAGATGTTTTCAGGGCTGACACTTTTCACTGGATAACCAATGGTGTGCTATCCAATGGTGTGCTAACCAATGGTGTGCTATCCAATGGTGTGCTATCCAATGGTGTGCTATCCAATGGTGTGCTATCCAATGGTGTGCTATCCAATGGTGTGCTAACCAATGGTGTGCTAACCAATGGTGTGCTAACCAATGGTGTGCTATCCAATGGTGTGCTATCCAATGGTGTGCTATCCAATGGTGTGCTATCCAATGGTGTGCTATCCAATGGTGTGCTATCCAATGGTGTGCTATCCAATGGTGTGCTATCCAATGGTGTGCCATTTCCTAGAGAAAGCTATTTCTTCCGTTCTCAGCATTCCTTATTTGCCTGTAGTTCTTGGTGTAAGATTGAAGCCTCCTGGCTCCTCCCCTATCCACTATAGAACATCTACTGCTGTTGTCCTGGGTCAGCTCAGCAAAGAGACTTTTAAATCCTAACCACATTCTGTTGTTAGTTGGGTTAATCTTTTCCTGTCATGAAAAGTGATAGAGAACTCCCATTGACCTTCAAAGCTTTGCTGTTCATGTAATTATCATGTATTGGCTGGAATTTTAAAACTCTTGTTAATTTAACAAAACTCACAAAATATATTGATCATTAAAAGAAACTGCTGAGTAGAAAAATTCCACCCAACTGTTAGTTTTTATTTTTGTATTTAAAATGTAGCTCACATTGAAATACAAAAGCTTTTCCCTACGGCCATCATGCTTTTTCACACAACAAATTACACTCCAGGTTCTCACTCAGTATTGGTAGCATATATTTAGTTACAAGATGTGCATGCAATAAGCAGAAATTGATTTGTGTGACTTGAAGCATAGTGAATATTTAATAAATTTGTTGTAATGAATATTTATCATCTGGAGAAAGGAGCGATTTGGAAATAATAAGCTTGAAATATAAAATAAATCAAGACAAATATAAGTTAGCATTATATTTTTTCACTGCATTCAGCAGTTGAAAAATCTGAATTTTAGCTATCAACACAAGGGAAATGATGTATGGTTTCCCATGCAAATAGTCAAAGAGATTAAAAACTAAAAGAATCTATTAAATTTCTTCTACACTGTGCAGAATATAAAGCGCTATCAATCTTCTCCATCATAATTCTGTTTCTATAGCAACTTGGAAAATCTTGTGCTCTAGAGAAATTCCCCAACATTTGTTTACATTGTCACACACACACACACACACACACACACACACACACACACAAATCGGGAATGGAATGGAAGAAAACACATTTCTAGAGATCGGGTCTCCAAAGTACTATGCATTTACAGGCGTGAGAGGGAAGGCCATCAATGCAACAAGGTTCTGAAATGAATGTTAAATGTATTGGCTAAAACCTAAGAAAAATATATTTTCAGTCTTAGCCCTCTAAATATTTTAGTAAATACAAAATGAAAAATTGTTTTTACTTTCAAGAAGACAGCATACACCAACCAAACGGAGTGATCAAGCCTATCTTCACCCACCATAAGATACAGCAGCAGCCATTTACCCCCAGACATGCTGCAAAGGAACTAAAAAACCATAGCACTTCTTAAACATCCTTGAGCAAACTACAGATAAATCTAAGTTAAAAGATTGATGAGGACTCTTCCAAAGTATATCTTCTCTGTCTCTACCTCAGGGGACCAGGTAGTCATGGCAACTGACTTCAAGGTACCATCCTAAGTAGGGATATTATTGTAAAGTAGATAGAGTCCATGTTAAGTCTCTAGTTGGGCCTATATAGACACACAAAGTATTACTTCCTTTGGATAATAATTACGTAAACTATTAGCAAAAGAATTTAAGAGAAAAATTGGCTTGATAACCCTTTGAAAATGTAAGTAAGTTTAAAGTTATCAAAGAAAAAATCTTATTTACATAGTTATGCTATGTTAAAAACCAAAGTCCAAACTCCTGTCTCACTAAAATCATTATGTTGCATGTGGTCTTAAACCTATGGGAAAATCCAGTCATGTTTTAACTGTGTTTTGAGTGATGAATAATGATTATTGGTAATATGAAAGGTGAACAGCTTGTTGCCTGATCCCACAGATAACCTAGGGAACATGCCTGCTGTTTCCCAGCTTGAGACAACCATTAGGCACTGGGTCAGGGGAGGACATGTGTACTTACTCTTCTGAAATGTGGCCCAAGTACTTTAGTAAAAAAATTAGGTTTTCCCTGCGTGATCTACTAAAGTAGGACAAGAGATGCTCAGGGTTAGATGCTGCTTATTATATAGGTGTTAAGATATTCCTACAGCGTTAATTTCCCCAGAACCAAATCCTGGGCAAATTTTAGTTCATATTGTTTTCTATTGTTTTTGAAGTAGCTTTGAAAACTATGTTAACAGCAGACTTTGGGAAGATTAGTTGTCTTGATTGATTCTGGCTTGGTTTTGCCTTTTTTGTTTTGTTTTGCTTCATTTTGTTGGGTAGACTGAGCAGATTTTTTTAAAAAATTTTCACATGTCATGTATTTTAATCATATTCTTTCTCCTCCTCAACTCCTCCCAGCTTGGTGGGTTTTGTGTTTTTCTCCCTCTTTCTGAAAAACAAACAAAATAAAAACTGACAGCTTGGGCTGGAGAGATGGCTGGCTCAGCGGTTAGGAGCACTGGCTGCTCTTCCAGAGGTTCTGAGTTCAATTCCCAGCAACCACATGGTGGCTCACAACCATCTGTAATGAGATCTGATGCCCTCTTCTGGCGTGCAAGCATACATCAGATAGAGCATTGTATACATAATAAATAACTAAATCTTTAAAAACCAAAACAAAACAAACAAACAAAAAAAAACCTGACAGCTTAAAAAAAATTCAAGAAAACACTAAATACCAAAACAAAAAGCACACAAGAATTCTGGAGTCCATTTTGTGTTAGTCAGGTACTCCTGGGCATGGGGCCTGCCCTGGACTGTGATTGATACACCTAGTAACACTGCATTGATGAAAACTGATGGTTTTTCCTTGCAGGAGTCGTTGCTTTAGCTTCTTGGTTAGTGGTGGGACTTTGTATCCATTTCCTCTTCTCAGGGGTGGGTTTGGGCTGGTTTGAACCTGTGCAGGTTTTGCACAGGCTCTCACAGTCTCTCTGAGTTGGTATGTTTATCAGTCCTGTTGTGTCTGGAGCAGGCTGTTTCTCTGGAGTCAGCCACTACCTCTGATTCATAATGTTTCTGCCTCCTCTTCCACATAGATCCCTGAGCCTGGAGAGGAAGAATTTATTTTGCATTTGAGTTAGAGCTGAGTGCTTCAAAGTCTCTCACCCTCCACCTATTGTGATTCTGGCCATTTTTGTTTGATTAGTTTTATTTGGCTTTGGGGTTTTGGCATGCTTGTTTGTGTTTTTAAATTACTTCAGTTAAGGCAACATTCTTTTTTTCTAAATATGGGGGCCCCTAGTTTCCCTCGTGATACTCTTGAGCAGGAGCAGGAGGAAATATTAGGTGGAAATATAGCTAGAGAGAGACAGACAGAAAACACAGGATAGCCTTGGAAGGGCCTAGGTCCTAATCCATTGGGCCCAGAACGTTATTCAAAAGGGCTTTTTATAATAATGCCAACGGAGGGGCAAAAGACCTGCCCCTCTTGCTAGACAAGTGTAGACACTTCCAAACACCTGGTACTCAGGCTTGTGGTCCAATCATCCTCTTATGCAATCCTGCTGGGTAAAGCCACTAGGAAATCTAGATGGGTTCCAACATCTAAAATGATCATTTATGCCTGATCTGTCAAGTAGGACCACTTCATTAGTGTTCTTTGATTTGATTTGAGTTTAGGATGTGAAACTTTTTAGATGTTACTGTAAGGGGAATTATACTATATGTTACTATAATCATCTGGCACTTAACTGTTACCTCAGATGGTTACCATGTAACTTGGTGTGGCTGTGACTTCCTGTGTTCTAGTTGGGAGATTAAATGCATACTATATCTCAGTGAGGGTGAGAAAAGATGGTGAGAGACTCTTACAAAGTTTGAAATGTGGAGCAAATTGACGTTATTATTTTTATTACAGCCACTAATTTATGATGAACTATATTAGTAGAACCAGTACCTGAAAACATTTGTTCTTAGCCTTAAGTGAAGTAAAGCTCAACTTTTCTAACCTTGCCATAGCTTTCAAATGTTTTTTGTGTCCATATTTAGTACACATCTGAGCTCTCTGAAGTTCCAGGTCCCATATCTGTCACTGGGGTACAGAGAGTAAGACTGTGTCTTGTCTCGTAGGTCTCACTGCTTACAATTTCTGACATTTCTTGAGTTTCTTTTGATGAGACTTGTTTTTAGACCAAGTACCAGACTCAGCCCCCCATGACCACCACTTCCAACCATCTATATTTTCTGCTTAGAGTCCCTCTCCCTAGTTCCCATGAGCCCCTGAGTTCCCATGTTTCTCAGTCAGCACCATCCTTGGCAGTATGTCTACAATCAAATAGTTCAGCTTGTACTTCTCATATCTGAGGGTTTCACTGGGTTTGGATCTGACCTTTCCTATATTTACATTTCCATTTCATTTACTTCTAATGCGAACCCTTGATTATGAAATACCTCAAGTCCCTATTCCATGCTGATTTAATTCCACTGCACAAAGCTGCTGAGAGGCACACCATTACAAGGAAGAGTAAAGCCCCCAGGGTCAGGAGGCACCCTCTGCTTTCCAATCATTTGCACATCATGAAGCCCAAAGAAGATGATGACATTTGAATGATGAGCTGGAGTAAGGAAGAGGCTGCTTCCTGCTGGTTCTCCTCAGCACATCCATGGTCAGAGGTGTTATTGTCACAGGAAGCCGTCCACTTACCAGAACAATACATGTTACAGCTGCAATTAAACATTCAACATGACCACAGAGTAGTACGTGTTCTCATATTCCATAGGCAACCTATTTCCTCACTCCTGTAGCATATGTGGGTTATTTTTTTATCCAAATAGATAATTTTGGTAGATTATATTATCGGTATATAATATGCTATATCATTGACAGATTGTAAACAAACTAAAGATTATCTACATTTTAACTCTTTTTAAAAACATTTTCAGCCATTCACTCAAATGTTGAATGCATTACTAATGAAGAAAGAAATGCCTGAGATAAATTTTTTAAAAAAAAATAGAAACATCACCCCGCAAGGATTCCTTTGTAAACTTTAAAAACACCTATTAATTTAATTTAATGTATGTATGTATTGTGTGTGTGAGCATGTGTATACACATGTGTGGAAGGTCAGAGGACAATTTGCTGGACTTGGTTTTTTCCTTCTAACATGTGAGTCACAGGAGAATTGAACTCAGATCCTCAAGTACCTTATCAGCTGAGCCATCTTTCAAGTCTCTAAGATGGCTATTTTGTGTCTGTCTTATTTCTTCCAAACATACATAATGATGATACATTAAAAAAAATTTGGTGCTGAATAGCAATGGAGTCCTAAATTGGAAAAGATTGGAGCAGTTGAGGTAGCAGATATTTTGAACTCACAACATTGAAATACTATTCAAAGTGGTTTGCAGTCCCATCATTTCTAAAAAGTATCATATTACTCAAAGGAAATTCAGTAGAAGCCATTGTGAAGTAAGTATTTGGTTCAAGACATTTTGGAAGACTGTTAATTATATCAATTACAATGATTTCTGACAAAACAGCAAGAACTATACAAGTTGTGATGGTACTACACATTGTGGATGCAATAGAATCAGTTTTTAATTCATTTCCAAACTCTGAGAAATGGTTAAAGAACCTGCAATAGGTAGGGTATACACAGACACAATAGCAGCCAGGAATATTAGGCCAGTGGTAACCACAGAAGTATATAAATGATGAAGCTAAGGTGCTTGTCCCGTGTGCACAAACCCTAGCTTAGAATCTCCAATGGTAGAAAATGAGGAGGAGGAGGAGGAAGAGAAGGAGGAGGAGGAAGAGGAGGAGGAGGAAGAGAAGGAGGAGGAGGTGGAGGAGGAGAAACGTACTGTTTTAAAGAAAGAAGATGTTCAGAAATGGAAAGCACAGATTTTTAAGGAAGTCAGTATTTTAACTGAGATGTAGAGACTGAATGCAAGAGCTAGGGTTGCATGCAGCAGCATCCTGACAAACAAACATATTTCAGTTAATCCATTTAGTTCATTTTCTGGCTTGATTCCTACAAAGGAGCAAAATGGCTTCCAGCACCTTGACCATGTCACTGCCTGGGAAAGGCCATTCCACAAAGTCTGAAATTTGAAATATTGGAATAAACGGAAGATGATTTTGTTATTCTGTGAACACATATAACCAATATTATGCCTTCTTAATAATTTGAAGCCCTGAATTCACCCAGAGCCATATATAACACTTTGCTAAATGTTAATAGAAGATGCCCTCTGTTATCCTACTTCTCTGAAGATAGCAATTACGAAATTGTCCCTGATGAACAGCAAACCATGCCGATAACATGCAATTAAGATGTTCTGCCAGAAAAGAGCAGTGCAGCTTACTCAACTGAATTAAATTTCTGAGAAAAAAAATGAGGAACTTGTCTTAATCATTTTGGGGATATTTTATCCTTCATATTTATTTTTTTTTCTTTTGTGTAAAAGCACAAACTCATAAACATTTGAAGCATCCCGACTGCTTTTGAATAATGGAGGAAAGTAGCATAATAAAGCAAATTGTATTAAAGTAAATCATACAATAAAAAGGGTTTCTTTAGTTATTTAAAGGCAAAACCAAGTTATTTCTTTCTAGTCTCCCTTTGAAAATATTCTGTCCAGGTCACTGACAGGTTGTGCAAACTTAGTAGCCTTTAAGATTTGTTAAATGCTCTTTTCTTGTTCTCAAATATATTGTTTTATGCGTTGTGATTTGGAATTAATGTGTAAACTCTACCTCACATTCTGGTGGAGTAATTGTCCATGATGTAGTACCCAATTATGAGGATTATTATAAGGGATAAAACCTGGGCACAATCCAAACATACATGAGTAGCAGAAAGGACAAATGTACATGGATCCATACAGTGGATACTGTTGAATAATAAGTAGGAAGGAGTCATTATTGGCACTATTGGCATACGGTAATATGGATGGAACACAAAACCATTAATCTGAGTTCCATCAAATAATATTCCAGAAAAGTACAAACTAATCCATCTTGACAGTGAGTTAGTCAGTGGTTGTCTGCTGCCAGGAACATGGATCAGAAAGGTAGAAGGTTTTTCAAGACATGGCAAACATGTAATGGGCATGTTTATTGTCTTCATTGTGCTGATAGTTTCATAAGTGTATGTAGACACCCAAGCTAAGCATATTGATTCTTTTAAATATGTGCACTTTTCTGGACTGTATATTTCAAATACAGAAACTACATTTTAAGACCAGGGGAAAACACAATTTAATATGGACAGAACAACAACTAGGTATCAGGTCTGTACCTTTTCCACAATGTTCACGCCATGCAGCAGGCCAAGGTTTTTAAATGAAGTGTTGCAGCAAACAGGTAGTTTCAGCTGAGCAAATTCTTGGGTGTTAGAAAGAAGCGTGTCTTTGTGTGGCCCTCCAAAATTATAGCAAACTGTGCCCTTTCCTGTGCATGGCCATTATAGATTGTTACTCTAACAAATATTGAGCTAAAAGGTTTATTATGAATTGGTTGGGGGAAAAAGAAACATATTTCTGTGCTTCTGATTTTGTGTTGAACATTTTTCGTCATTACTTCATTTTAGCCTGTCTGAATTGCTTAGTGGAATGCTAGCAGATCAGTTATTTCATTTGACTTTATCTGCTCACAGAATTTTTTCTTAAAAAAAGATTCATTAATATACCATGGAAAGTTGAGATGTATTTGGAGCAAATAAGTTAATTCTGATTGCTAGTCATCAGTTTCAGAGACTCAGAATCAAGGATAAGATGTTAGCTGGGTCTGATGGTTCAGGACTCAGATTCCCAGCACTTTAGAGACGGAGGCAGCATGATCTCCAGTTGTTCAAAGCCAGCCTGGACTAAGTAGCAAGTTCCAGGAAGCTATGCAGGGAAACCCACAAAAAATCAAACAAAGGGGCTGGAGATATGGCTCAGTGGTTAAGAGCACTGGCTGCTTTTCCAGAGGTCCTGAGTTCAGTTCCCAGCAACCACATGGTGGCTCACAACTACCTATAATGGGATCTTTCATGCAGTCATTCATGCAAATAGAACATTCATATACATAAAATATGCAAAAATTCAAACAAAGAAAAACAGACAGAGTATACCAAAAAACAACAGGAGAGCCAATACTCACTGGCCTTCAGAAACTTGTGAACAGAGTATCCTCAGTTATGAAAGGGCATCTTTTTTCTATACCACAGAATATTTTGGAATCTGTTTTATTAGCTAGTAGGAAAGTAGTAAATGTACTGAATCCCCTGCATGAAATTAGCATAATAATTGAACAGTGACCTTTTGTAGGTCAGGAAAACTGTTTAATCTCTTATTCATCTATTCATAAGGAGAAAGCAAGTGGCCTATGCAAAACACAAGTAACCTAGAATCTATCAAAGCAACCATGTCTGTAAAGAAAACAAAGTTAACTACCCTTTCAGCTAATCACATTTGGATGCTATAAAAGTTAACATGATTGTTGTCTTCAGAATGCCTATGTGTAGAAGAAGCAAAGTAAAAAAAAAAGTGTGTCTGCTGAAGGATGAGCATCTCTTTGCCTTTTATTGAAGATTATTGTTAGGCAAAAAAGGTGATTGTGTTAGGCTATATTTAATACAATATAAGACTGAAATATACTTTCCAGATTGAGTCACTTTTGGAAATATTAACTCCATTTCCATTCCAAACTCATGACACATCTCCTAGTTGAGTCAAGATGACTAATTTCCCTATGCCTAGGCAGTGAAGGACGTGTATCAAAGAATCAGGGAGCCTCTGGTTCCACTCTCTAGCCACATTTAGAACAAATATTTTTAAATTACCCACAGAAAGTAAAATCTCTAATATCTTTCCACATATACCAATTCTGGTGGAAGCCCCACCTCAACCCCCCCCCCCCACACACACACACACTCGCACCAGCTTCAAACCCTGCTTCAAGTCATAAGATTGGCCAAAGGGTAGCTCCCCCTCAGAGATGTGTAAGACCACTACTACACGGTATTTAAACTGCCCCCCTCCCCGGAACTGACACATGCTATTTTGGTCTCTTCTCCCTGTCTCCTCTCTGGGGGCTGGAAAATCATCTCGGAGCATTTTAATCATTAAACCTGGACTTCTTTTCTAGGAAGGGTTCATAAATCTTAATGTGGTTGACCAGAATACTTCCCACATAATGGTCTAGATGTAAGGGGTGAGTGAGAATCACAAGGAGGGTCCAAATGCCCATGGTTTTAGGTTCCCAGGAGAGGCACCTAATCTTCAAAAATCTAGATGTTCATCTTCACACCATTGTATCCATCCCATGCCTTGTCTAATGAAATAGCCCAGACCTGTCTCTGCTCTGCATACATTTCCCTCACCCAAGTTTAGGTTTTTTCAGAAACCAAATGATTGCCATTCACTATTCAGTATTCTCCAACCTTCTAAGACATTAACCAAGAGTGTTAGACACTTTCGGGGAGGGTGGGGTTGTGGAGGGGTAGGGAATTGTCCTTGTCCAGTGCTTCACTGCCTTGATATTTTATTCATTCATCCCTCAGAACACACCGTGTAGGAGGACACGAAGTGATATGTGAAGATCTCACCCTGAATATAGCAGGACAGGTGTAGATGTTCAAAATACTGGTAGCAACATAGATCAACAGATTTTTATTGCAGATGGTATTCTTTTTTATGTTATGCAAGAGGTGGTGAGGACTTTATTTAATCTGTAGCATTTTGGTGCCTGTTGGAAAGAGTTGAAATAGGCTTTGTACCACACCCCCAAACTCTTGAAAAATATACATTATATACATTGTTATCTCAATACTGTCGGTGAGTCTGTGGGGAGTCAATGCCTGAAGGAATAATACAAATTATGATTAGGAGGAATTGCAGGGGTGAACACACCAAATGATTCTCTTCCCAGTCTCTACAAGGTAAAGAAGTCTCCAAGAAGTTCTTTAAGAATGTAACAGCAGCACTGCCCAGGGAGATAGGGCCAGTGCAGTGCCTTCCTGTCATATATTCAGTTACTAATTAATATGAGAGCACCTTGTATAGTCTTTACATGGTTACCTAAGAGAAAGTGTGTGCTCTTTGGGTTTCAAATAACATATAAAAGAATTTTTTTAGAAGGAATGGGAAATCCTGCTTTAGAAATCTCAGCATTTTATGAAAGCATATACATGCTGTCCCTCATTTAAATGAAGCATAGAATTTTCTTAATGCAGGAAACAGAAGACCAAACCAGCCTCTGTGGGTATGTGTCACAGCAGCCAAAGCGTAATTATGAAGGGCCTTGAAGGCACAAGGAAGGAAAAGTGGGGGCTATTAGTGATTGTACTTGGACAATGTGGTAGCACAATGCACTGTTTATGTTTGCTAAATGAAATGAGTGGTTTTGGGAAAGGGAAATGAATTCACATACTGAAATATTTTTTTGAGCATACATGTTCTACTTATTCTTTATTGAGGAAGATTTGCAGGCTAAAATAGAAATCATAGCCTGACATGGCAGTTTTAACTATAAGTAAACTCTGTGGGCCAAAGCAGGATGCTTCTGGAAGTCCAAGGCCAGTCTGGACAACATTATGAGTACCAGTCTTCTGACTCTCGGAAACTTTTGCTGAATTGCCTTCTCATCAAGGGGTTGGTTTTGTTGATATAAAAGGTAACTGAATGACTTCTAATCCTGGATATGTGATCATTTGTTGCTGGGACCTTAGATATAACCTAAAGTTCACAGCAAATGCAGACAGCTTGATTTATGTAACTTGCTGCTACCTAGAGATAATACCAAGTGCTCCAACCAGCACCCAGAGGTCTTCCTCCTATAACCAACCCTCTTGCCTGTCCCACCTACATCATACACATGTCCCTTACATAGAGTCTGTTCTCTTTCCCACATGGGACCACCAACCTTCTTAGATGACAAATTACTTGTGGGCTAGCTGGAAATGTTTTCTGTTTATTTGTTTGTCGTGTGTGTGTGTGTGTGTGTGTGTGTGTGTGTGTGTGTGTGTGTGTTCCTTCTGTCTGTGTTTTAAACCATTTTGTTTCATTTGTTCTCAGTATTCTACCACAGTATGGTCATGGAGAAGTACCTGATGTTAAGTGACCAGGATCTGTAGACAGACAAACTTTGGTACTTATAAATGAATGCATTAGATCAGATCAATCACCTTGAATAAACATTTTACTATCTGGGCATTTCTATATTCTTATGGGAGTAGAAATATGTGAGCCCAAACATGTGAGCTGTAAAGGGAATTTTTATTAGAAGAGTTAGAATCTCTTGTGCCCTTCCATCTCCCAGGAAGGCACAGAACAGTGGACAGGAGGTGCATCTACTGGTACACTTGCTGAAGGCCTGTTTGCCAGGCATTTTTCTAGGTTCTGGGATGAAGCCCTAAGCCAGGCAAAAGAAAAGTCCGGGCCTCAAAAGACAATTAGAATAATTGCACACTTTGATATAAGGTAAAAGTATACTTCATAGATTCCATTGTCTCCAAAACCTCTAATCATATTAAAATAGAAACTTAATTTAGGCTAAAATCAAATCTAAGTGAAGTGCAAATGATTAGTTATAATTTACTGTGAAATGTTAATCAAGGCATTGAAAGTCCTGTTGAAGATTTTATGTTGTAGATTCATGATGACAAGGGAAAGTCTGATTTCATATATTAATTAAAGAATAAACATTCGATTTTTCTTTAGAAAACATCAATTAATATGTAATTATTATATAATTTGTGCCTCTAAATATACTTGGTATTTATTGGGTTATAACTGGTCTTCAAGTTTGAAGGTTTGCAATTTTAATAAAAATTGCAAAGTATTTAGAAACCTATCCCTCAAGATGACTTTCAAAGAGGGCTAATCCTAGGTATCATGCTTTCTGCAAGAGGATATATCAGTCTCCTACATACTTCCACCAAAGTGTTGTTTTTAAATTTATTGTATACAAATATTTCACTTTTAACATGAAGGACATTTATTATTGTATACATCCAAATAAAATGGTCCAACAAATGAGCATTTTTTTATGCTGGAGATACTATCCATATTGAACATAATGAAGCCTTGATAATGGGTAATTATAAGCAGCTATAAAATTGTCTATTACAGACAAAATTATACAATAGCCACAGAACAATTCCTTATGCATTTAAAATACAATTAGACCTTGACACAATGTGCTGTAAATGTAGTCAGGACCAAAAACACTTGGCAGAACCAGCCAGTCATAGGTCAATGCCATCTTCTTTCTTTGGCATTTAAGAGGGGAATGGTATGGAAAAACAAGAAAAAGATTCCTCTGCTGATGTGGTGAACAGAGGCAAGCAGGCACTTCCTAGCTCCATTCACTCTAAAAATGTCCTCAAAGCTGCTTTTTTCTAAAGGTTTTGAGTGTCAAACCCTGGGCCATGTGTATGTTAAGTAAATATGTTATCACTGAGCTACATCCTTATACTCAACTGTATTGATTAGGTCATGATTCATTTAAAAATATATGTGTCTTTTCACAATGTAAACTGTATTCTTTTAAATACATCTGTTGAGTTATATCTGCAAAAGTTTGAAATGGTAGAGTCTACTCTCTGGAAGCTTGTCTGCCTCTTAAAAGGGGGAGGAGTAAGCCTCAATAATTGATAGTGACAAGCATGGTGGATCTCATCTTTAGTCCCAGCATGCTAGAGGCAGGTGAGTTTGAGGTCAGCCTGGTTCATTATAACATGTTATGGGCCAGCTGAAGCTACATTTTAAGACTATGTCTCAAAATAAACAAAGACAACGTGATAGCATGTAGATATATAGGGATAAAGACAGTATCTTTACAATGGAGACCAAAGAGGAAGTGTTGCCTCTAGACCTAGAATTAGGAAAAACCCCAGTGGAGGCTGTCAAAGAGGAATTATCAGGTTAGTAAGAAGTGGGGAGGCCTTAGTAGAACACAGAAAGGAGTAGTGATGCATTTGTAAACTCCTAAAGTTACGCTGACAAAATGATCGCCACAAAGTGGAAATCACAAGAAAACGAAATTAAACCTTAGTGTGTGGCCAGGTTCCTAGACTTTCCCATCTCACCACCCTGGATAGGTTAGAGTATTCAACCAAATGGAAAAGTGTGTATGCTTTTTGGGCCCTGGGGCAGATGGACAGCATGAAAGTAGGTTTTATTTTAGGATAAAATTTAGTGAAAGGACCATTCAGGTTCCCAAGCACCTACACATTTAATAAAAACAAACAAACAATAGAAAGAAAAGGCTAAGAGCTGTGGAAAAACATCAATGAAGTAGTTGTCCCCGTGTCATTCATTCAGAAACTAAGCAAGCACACAGGGGGAAAACTCTCTAGGGAGGAGAGAGAGTCTTGCCTACTTGCTAATCGACTGTCATTGGAGATGAGACTGTGGTTCACTGTAGCTACCTACATAGAAAGAGAAACCCAATGACATGGTTTAGTAGCCTCAGTTCTGCCACTTACAGTTGCAATAAACTCTACAGTCTCCTGCTTTCTCTCTCAACTGATGATAATAATAGCTTGGAGCTACTGAAAGGGTCAATAGATTGTACTTGTGATTAAAAAAAAACAAAAAACAAAAACATGGCCTGTAGGAAGCCAGTCTGTGCCAGGTGAAGAATGAAACTTGAATCAGCACTAGCTTTTCAGGCACTGGGTCAACACCTCAGGATTTATTTCTCTTACACATTTAATTGCACACAGTAAAACTTTGGAAAAGGGTTCCATGTGACAATTATCACAGCAAAGCTTTAGGCATAGCTACATAGAAACCCCCCAGCACAGCAGCAAAGAACCTGTGACCTTCACAATAAGAACGAGTTTTGTTGGCTGATAAACAGAGCTCTGGGCCTCAGGAGGAAGGATTTGCAATAAGCATAAAGATAGATTCTATTGATGTAGGATGCAAACAAAGTCCATGGGACCTCTTTCATAAGGATGGGACCTAAACAATGCCCAGGATTTGCCAGGGGAGAGGGGATTCAGGAAGGTTGGCTCCATAGACAGCACTCACTCTAGCCTTCTTGGTGATGAGGCATCAGTCATTTTCTTCCTGAAGAAAATAGTGATCTGTCAGTTTCTCCAGTGCTTTCTTTAAGTTATGCCTCCTACTGGCAGAGAACAGGTCATATGCACCTATCAGTTCAGGCTTTGCCTTAGTCAAGAGGAAGCAGAATCACTCACAATTTCTCTAGGAATAGAAAAGAACTTTTATACTTCACATTCTTAGGAACAGCAGTGTTTTAAGAACTGTCTATGGTGATGCAGCGGTAGCTCCAGCCTTGAAGACTTCAAATAAATGAAAAACATAACCCCATCCTCTGCCACTCACGTCCAATTAGCTGGACATGGACAGCACACACTTAGGCATAAAAAGCTAACTACTATATTTCTCAGTGCATTCTTTCTATGGGAGCTGAAAGTCAGAATGTAGAAGATACAGAAACAAAGACTTGAAGGAAATTGAGAACAAGCAGTGAAGACATCCTGAGAATATACTAGGCAGAGGAATGGACGTCCATGATGCTGGAAACTGCCTAGCTTCCTCATAGGATGCCAGTGTCTGGAGCCACATAGAGGTTTTGGGTGGATTGAAGATGATCTCTCAGATGTAAGCACTGGTTAAACTGTACAGGGTTATTAGCCATATGGGAAATGTTTTTAAGTTACATTTTTAGGTTTATTTTGTTACTGTAGATGTGTGAGTATTTGCCTGCATGTATATTTGTGTGTCACATTCATGTTTTGTGCTGGCAGATATCAGAAGAGGATGTTAGATTCCCCAGAACTTGAGTCATAGATGCTTGTAAGCCATACATAGGTGCTGAGAAGCAACCCAGGTCCTCTGTATGAGTAGCCATCTATTCAGGCCATAGGTGGGGAATTGTGATCTTACCCTAGGAGAGATGGGAAACCACAGGACAATTTGTTTTTAATTTGTCTAATGAGGATTTTTTTTAGATATATTATTTATGTTTATGTGTTTGTGTACATGGGTGCACCTACGTGAGTTTATATACATCATGAGTCCAGGAACCTGTGGAAGCCAGAAGAGGGAACCAGAATCCCTGAAACTGGACTTACAGGCAGTTGTGAGCTGCCATAAAGGGGTGTTAGGAACTGAATCTGGGTCCTCTGTAAGAGTGCTCTTAACTTCTAAGACATTTCTTGAGCTCATGTCTGAGGATTAAAATTTTTAATGACATGATAAACTGTATCATAGTGGATGGATAAAATAAAATAGAAAATATCCATAGATTACAAGGGGTGTTTTCTAATTGGTTATTGCTAATTTCTCTTGCAATTAACTTCACATTCTAGGACACCCCAAACAATGGATACATTATTTTTAAGCCAGTGGTGAACTCAAGAGTAGTATCGCTTAAACCACACTATTGTGTTTCAGCTAGGAGGAGAAGAATAATGTCAGTGAGTGGTGTTTTTCTTTGTAAGCTTCCTCTGAGCTTCTGTAGTGCTTGAGCATGGGTGGGATGGTGGGGACATGGGAGCTGTGGTTGTCATTAGCCAGTGAATAATGTGGCAGCAAGAGAGCAAGTAAGATCAGCAGAAGCAGGTTGGGCTCCCTAGCATATTTAACCACACTGTTGAATTCAAAATAAATGTCTTCCTAGATGACAAATTAATTTCACTTTCCTTCTACATACCAGGAAAGTGTGTTGAGGTGGACAACAACCGTGTATCATCTAGCCAGTGAGAATTTTATACGCTCTCATTCCTCTAAATATTCCTATCTTCTCCTTGTCTTCATCCTTGGTGTTTTTTTTCTAGTGTCTGGCAGAAGATGGGCTAGTGTGGTTGTTCTTTAAAACAGAGAATTAAAAGAGCTCTTTATCTTCTACATCTCATGACACCACCTATCACTCTAAACGGCTGTTTAATTTCTCTTGGGTGGGTTTTGAGCTGAGGAGTGAAATAACCCAACTATAAAAATGTTCCCCTTGCTTCTTATGGGAAAATGGGTTGCCAAGTGCGAGATTGGAGGCAATCTCAGGAACTGTAGAAAATGCTTGTGAGCCAGGTCATAAGGAGGCAGCAGGTGTGACAAAGAGTGCTTAGTTTCTGGTTTATTCCGGTAGTGGAACTAATGTATTTGTAAAGATTTTGCCCTAAAGATAGCTTTCTAGAACCTGTATCAATACTTTCCCAATTCTTGGAATTGGTTAATATAGTAAAAGTTATTTCAGTTTACCTTCTTAATATCTACGTATCACTTTATCTTTAAAGTATCAGTGACCTAACAGTTCATTTTCTTCTTTAATTTTTTTCAACTATAGATATATTATATCAAAAATGTGTCCTTTTACACTCTCACAAAATTAAAATAACATATGGTCATTAATGCTATCAATTCCCTGGAGTCCCAGCTTTAACAGCAGGTTCTCTTCTATCCTTTTTTCCCCACCCTTGTAAAACTAACCCGTACCTCACACACCACACATCATACCCCACATACTACATATATCACACAGACACACAGAGACACACACATCACATATATCATACAGACACACCACACACAGACACAAACATATCACACACCACATGCACATAACCCCCCCACATACACACACCACAGACACACACACCACAGACACACACACTAGAAACACCCACACACACACACACACACTCCACACACAAGCACACACACACACACACACACACACACACACACACACACACACCCCACCCCTACAACTACTCACTCTTCATAAATAGTTTTTCCTACTAAAATGCCAAGATTTTGCTTTTAAGCTGAGTCATACCAGTAAAGGATTCTACCAATTAGCAAATCATTTTTGGTTCAGTTTAAATATTTTACATCCAAATGAGCAAAGCAGTCTCCCAGGGCTAAACTAGTCCACCCTTTATTAATCAGAATTTCTCAGAAACCACTGAAGTAGAAAATCGTACACCTTTATCCCCAGCGTGGAAGCTAAAACAAATGTAGGTTGCAGAGAACAGCGGCCTGGAAACAAGGGGGAAATGAAAGTGCAGGCCTCCCGAGTTCCTGTTCATTTCTGGGAAAGGCCTCTGTTGAGGTGGTGTGTTCTTGTTTTCCTTGGAGGACAAAAATGGAAAGTAAAACTGAGGGAATAGAAATGTATCACTTATGGCTTAAACAACACATGGCTTTCCAGAAAAAACAAACAAACAACACTGGCTCAGTCTAATTCATCATTTAGTTACGTTGGTCAGGTGCATCTCTCCAGTCCATCACACCATTGCGGAGTGGACACTCCTAGTCCTCCAAACTTTTCTACTCTGCACAATCTGATGAGGTTTCTCCAATTGAATATCAATTTCACCTCTCTTACTCTTTTTGTTCCTTGTTTTATTCTATTTCCCAAAGCTTTACTTAGTTGCAAAACATGAAGTGGATCATTTTTGTTTGAGGAGCATTTGAACCTTCATACAGAGTCATTCCTGAGGAGGACATCTGCACAAGTTCAAGGCAGATGTGGTTTCAGGGCTCAGCAGAGGATGGGAATACAGGCTCCCAGCCATGATCAAGAACCTCTCCCCAGTGACATCTGCTTCCAGAGGAAAATCCGTTTTCTCTAACAGTGTTTTTGTTGACTTCATGTTGCATTTGTTTGGGCATTTAAAAATTATTTTTTGTCTTACCGTTCTTTTGCTTGTGTATTATGGCTTACAGTTTTGTGTTTTTATGTGTGTGTGTGTATATATATACATATACATATATATATATATATGTATATGTATATATATACATTTATGTTTCTGTGTGTGATCAAAATATATTTTATTTATTAATAATTTTAATTAAAAAGAAAATTTTAATTAAATAAAGAAAAGGCCATACATAGTAAGGAATATAGTATTCTTCTGCATGTATGCTTCCACTCTAGACATTATATGACAAAAGAGAAGGTTATATTTGCTGCTTAAGACATCTAACATTGTCCTTGAGAAAATAGGAAAGCAGGCAAATGTCATGTGCCAACATTTTACTTAATATATAGATTCCTGTGATATGTTGATACTTTAATTATAATATATGCAAAATGAAGGTGAACTGAAGCCTTTTTTCATTACTTATTCATAAATATAAAATTCAGCTTGTCTGCTTCTCCTACAAATGCAAATGTGTTATTGGCTACTTCATAGAGATATATTTAGAATGAGTCATTGGCAGGATGCATGTTGACATAGAAGCTAATTACATGTGATCAGGAATTAACATTAATGTGGATCAAGAAATGAGTTTAGGGCTGAAGAGGTGGCTAAATGCATAAAGAACTTGCTGTGCAGTCAGTAAGATCTGAGCTCGATCCCTTCAAAACCATGTTAAAAGCCAAGAATATTGATATATGCCTGTAATTTCAGCACTGAAGAGAGACAAGGAGAGTCCCTGGGGAAATCACTGCTCATCAAGTTTAGCTGAACTGGAGATCTCCAGGTTCAGAGAGAGACCTTGTCTCAATAAATAACATGGAGAGCAACTGAGAAAGACATGTGGCATTGAATTCAGGTTTACACACATATGCGCCCAAGGAGGGGAGGGATAGAGAGAGATGGGTTGGGTTTAAGGAAAAATGGGACACCAAACTTTCAATGAATAGTAAAATGAAAAAGACCTAAAGAATAGAAAATTCAGATGCAAATTAGAAATAGTCAACATTATTAACATAAGGGTGATGCAAATTAAGACAATGAGATGAATTTCACAAGCACAGGAATCACTGTAACAAAGACAGATGACAAATGTTAGCAAAGAGACATAACTGCTGGAAACCCTCTCTTTGCTGGTGATATCAATTTTTAGGAAACAGTTTGGTAGTTTCATAAACGGATGAATACAGACTTATCATATGGCTTGGCACCTCCCTTCTTAAATTCCCTAGTTTAGAGTATGAAAACATGTCCAGAAGAAACTTTTACACAAGTGTTCACAGTACTACAGCAGTATTCGCCATAACAGAAGAAATAGAAATAGCTCAAATGTCCACTGACTGGTGAGTACACATGCAAAATCTAAGTGTGTCCACATGGGTGTTGCTGTGTGTTTTTGTCACTGCTCTGGTGCTGTGAAGAGAAACCACAACCAAGGCAACTCTTACAAAAGGAAAACATTTACCTAGATAGTTTCGGAGGTTTAGTTCATTATCATCATGACAGGGAATAGGGCAGCATGCATGTAGGCATGGTGCTGGAGAAATAATTCAGAGCTACACCCTGATCTGCAGGCAGAGAGAAAGATTGGGCCTAACGTGAACTCTGGAAACCACAAAGCCTGGCCCCAGTGGCACACTTCCTACAACAAGGTCACACCTCCTCCTAATCCTTCCAAACTTTTCCACTCTTTGGTGACTAAGCATTCAAATACATGAGCCTATGGGGGCCGTTCTTATTTAAACCACCATACTGTGGCCCACATTGCTATAGGCTGCAACATGGATGAGCAAGCAAAACTTGTCCAAGCATCATCATTATACACCAGTCAATGGAAACAGTCTAGAAAAGGCAAGTCTCTGCAGACAGAAAGTTAAGTGTTAGTGAAGTTAGCCTCAGCATTGGAACTGGAAATGCATTTAAAGTAGTCATAGGATTTATTTTTGATGGAACCAACATGTGAAATATTGCAGTATTGGGTCTGTTATGCTGTCAAAATTGTTCAAATTTTTATTAAACTGTATATTTAAAATAACTGGTTTTTGGTGTTTAGACCTACCTTTAAAATGTACAAAAAAAAGACATGAAAGAGAAAATTCACATGGAGAAAGATAGTTAAAAGGTTTTAATATAAGGAGGCATAGAAATGACTGTTGGTGTCAGCTATAGAAGAAATGTTTGAAAAAATTAAATGCCAACATAATAAACCATTGGTGTCACCTCTGGCTCTACCAGGGACTCCCCTCGTCTACATCCCAGTCTGCAATGTCTGCAGGAAAACTTGGCATGAGTTTGGATTTGGATACCTGTGCCATGGTCACAAAATAGTTAATTAAAACTCTGCAATAATCTGCTCGTTTAAGTAGAGTCCATTATGCATAGAATGTTAGGGGCTTTTTTTTTTTTTTTTCTTTTTTTGTTTGCTATTTTTTCCCAGGCAACTCTGGGTGGACTATTCTTGTGCAGTGCTTATTTTAACAGGAGTTAATGAGGACCAGAAAATTGTTCCTTATTTATTATAGTTCTGAAGCCCTAGTACAAGCAAGACTAATCGCGTCATTGTGAGTGAGGGGATAAAACGAGAGGGTGGGCCTGGGGGAGGGAAAGAATGGAGGGGGAAAGCGCTTATCAGCAAGTTCATAGTCTGTGTAGAAATTACTTTCTTTGATAAAATCTCAAAGATTGAAGGGACCACAAATATTATCTTGCAACTTGGTTAGAGGAATTACCATAGACATGCATATAAATCACTCATTTTTAAAAAAAGAATTAGAAATAAAGTATACCTAATGATGAATCTACATTAACTTCCTTATTTTTTCCATAACCAAATTTATTGTCTTTATAATGTTTTTGAGTGACTATTATTGCTAGCTACCATTTCTTACCAATTATTCAATGAACTCATGTCATGTTTGCAGGATGTTCACTGAAAACTCTTGGTTCACAGTATATCTGGAATCATTGAGAAATCGATTATTATTTATTTCTTGTGATAAATTTTCAGCTGAAACTATCTAGTTTTCTAATTTCTAATTTCTAACTATCTAGTTTTGCTTAAAATTTTAAGAGAAAACAGTGCTAAAATAACTTTGTATTTCTTGACTGGCATCTTTGGTATAAAAATCAGCAGTTAATTAAGATCACAGCGAGAGGTGTTTAAAAGAGACTATGTGAGACTGGTTCTGTTTGTTGATTGGTTTTAATAGCTTGTATTAGCAAGTGTTTTATCACCCCAATTTCAGGGAGATACAAAGACAACCCTAGGTTTCATTGTCTGGTATTTGGAAAGGCTCCTGTTTCTCTGTTCCTCTGGGCATGCACATAATGAGCTCACAGAGTGTTTGTTTTCCTGACCTCCGGAAGAAAAAAGCAACCTGACATTAAAGACTGTGATAAAGGACTGGGCTGCTGCAGACAGGTTTACTGGGATGTTTGCTGTCACATTTATTGGGTGGAAGCATTTTTATTCAGCATTTAAACTTTAGAGCAGATTCTTATGAGGAACCAGAGGAAGCAATCATAGGCCCATCATCCATCAGGAATTATACTGCAGTCTCTATAGAAACAGAGAGCTCTTGTCACAGGAAGTCAGGAGCCATTTAGACTCCACTTTCTGTGGCTGAAATTATGTTTCCCATGTATCTAATAGAAGAAACAAGGTGGTCTGGCTTCCCCAAGCATGAGTACAAACGCAGGATGTCTCCTTGTATTGGAACCACTTTATTGAATACCTCACAAGAGTGTCAATAGAAATAGTAACCTCCTCACATTTCTTCACTACCATCGTTTGTATTCTGTCCATCCACCCAGACATTACACAATTGTGCTGTACTTCAGAACTTTCAGAACTAAAAACTTGCTTTGAAATTGAGAAACAGGAACATCTAGAGAACAAATAGAAGCATATCTGGTGTCTATTCTATTTTCACCAGAGTGTACCCTTTGTGACTATTCATGAGGATTTAGATGAGCATCACTGCTTTATTTTTCTTCATTTTTAGCGATAGAGCAAAGCAGTGCTGTTGTGTTTTAACAACCATCAATCAATCCAACTGGTCCCTAATCAGGGAGATCTGTGTGGTGGGCTAGGAGAGAGGAAGAGGGGGTCCACCAAAGAAGCTGCCTTCCAGGGTAGGGATTTTGAGACATTAATATATAAACTCCAATGTAATCCTCCTAGGAATTAAGCAGTGTGATATACATGGAAAGTGTCATTTGGCATGTTTTCAGAGGCATTCAAATAACTTACCCAATGTCACAGAACCGGAGGCCAGAAATACACCACTACCCTTAAACTACAATTAAAAAATAAAGGTGATCAATGAACAGAATAAATGAAAGAACATCTTGTCATTAAATCTTCCCTAGAATGCAGGGTTCACACTTCCATTTCTGAAAGTATGGGAGAGGTGAGAAGGCTGTCCTCCAACCTGGAACTGTTTTCAAGACAGCATCCTTTGACAATTGTCCCCATAAACCCGGAAGTGATGCAGCAGGCCCAGCTGTTAGCTTCGAGCTCCTTGATGTGTGTGTATCTCTACCTAAAGTGTATGTGATGCTCCTTACAAGATGATTACTCTTCCCAGCTCACACAGACAGGTCAGAGCATCCTAGATTTGATAGTTCCAGCAGCTCAGTTAGAAATAAGCTGATAAAGGACAAGTAGGGAGTTGGAGTGGGTGTTTCATGTAGCTGCATTTACAGCTGGGTAAGCAGAGGAAACCATCTCCACAGAGACAGTGGTATAAGGGAGCAGGGTTGGCCCTCCATATCAAGTGACAAAAAGTCTTAAAGATCGCTGGGTAATCCCAGCACTCAGGAAGCAGAGCCAGGTGGATCTTTGTGAGTTCGAGGCCAGCCTGGTCTACAGAGCGAGATCCTGGAAAGGCTACACAGAGAAACCCTGTCTCAAAAAACCAAAACAAACAAACAAACAAAAAATTAAAGATCATTGGTTTTACAGGTTCATCTGTATACATTTGTACATTGGAAGTGGCCCCTGGAAGGGTGCTATCTGTAATTAAATATAGGTGTGGTCTTACTAAAGTGAGGGTCATAGTTCCTGTATGAAAAATGGATTGGTCCATTATGGTCAAGGTGATAGGCAGAGGTGGAGAGGGCATTTACTGAACTCAAAGGCATTTGGAGATTTTTCTGAACTTTGTTGGCCTAAAAATCTACCTGTTTGGTATAGACAGAATAGTTAAATTGCAAAAAAGTTTTAAAAATCATGATTTAAGGGCTGGAGAGATGGCTCAGTGGTTAAAGGCACTGAGGACCCAGGTTCAAATCCCAGCACCTACATTATAGCTCACACGGGTTGTAACTCCAGTTTCAGGGGATGCAACACCAGTGCATGTAAAATAATAATAATAATAATAATAATAATAATAATAATAATAGAATAAAAAAGAAAAAAAATAATGATTAAATTTTTTTTTCTTATATTCCTGGCCAGTTTTAGAAGTGATGGCTCAGGTGCTGTCTTTTGAGATGCTGTCTTGTTGCTTCTCACATACATATTCCAATAAGAGGGGTTACAAAGGACAAGCCCACAACAGACAGCCTTTATCAATGTGATAAGCGAAATAGAATACAATTTGGGGATGCTTGCAAACACATGCTTTATATACTCTGGGATGAATTTTGTCAGGCTGGGTAAAAATAGAACTCAGAAATAAATCTCTGAAGGGATTTTCCCTGACAAAAGTGTGAGGGAAAATAATGTCTGCTAATGATGTCATCTATAGCCTCTCAGCATTTCCAACTGTTAAACACTGCTAAGAAGCACAGTGTTGTGTGAAAGAGAAGAGGGTCTCTGTGGGAGGTTTTGCATTATGTCATTGTTGGAAACTGTATCTTTGTGGAACACAATGTGATTTGACATCTTTTTGGCTCTGGCTTGACTTGTAAAAGGGAACTGCTTATATACGAGTCCACATATGTATCAGAATCAGCCTGAATTCATCATTTAGTCTTACTAGTCTTTTTTTCTGGTTATGAAAACTATAGAAGGCACAGAAAGATTAAAGAAAATAAGTAGATATAGCATAGAGATTATAACACTGTGGTCTCTTCCTTCCAAAATTGTGTTTATAGCCCCATATTTATTTGTATGTATATATCTATGTATATAATGTATATATATACATAATGCATATATAATTACAATGACATA
This sequence comes from Onychomys torridus, assembly GCF_903995425.1. Classification (NCBI taxonomy): domain Eukaryota; kingdom Metazoa; phylum Chordata; class Mammalia; order Rodentia; family Cricetidae; genus Onychomys; species Onychomys torridus. Next base: position 13,474,200 of record NC_050463.1, read on the forward strand.
ATTAATAAATCCTGTATTTATTTTGCTTAACTTTATTATAAAATATTTTTATTTCCTCCTATTATAATATTGACTCATTATTTTTAGTGAATACAAATTATTCTGTCCTGTGGCTGAGAATATAAAACAGTGATCAAGTTAACTAACATGCACAAAACTCTTAGGTTCAAACCCTAGTTGGAGAGTATTGTATCCTACTGTTGTATCATTACTCCTTAAAGCATATTTCTAAAGTTAAATATTTTCATTATCTATATCTTGTTCTGAGTTTTAAGACCACTATGGACTTCTTGGTAAATAGATTTGTATCCAAGACTGTATGCAGTGGCTCTGAGCATCATAGCTAACAACTATGATTTCCACATGCTCACATAGGAAGATTAGGAGTTTCTCCAAAGCCAGCCTGAAGAGTTTCTATTCCAAAACAAGTCACAAAAAAACAAAAAAAAAAAAAACAAAGCAGACAAACAAACAAACAAACAAACACAGAGCCCCAAAAGCCAAAAACAAACCACTAAAGATGTTTTGTGTTTTATCCTGACCTCTAACTGCAAGTTTCCACTTTTTTTTTCTTTTGGGAAAATCTGTAGAGAATGACCTAAATGAACATACCTGACATTGAAAATTTACTCATAAATATGATTTGTTTAGCCAGTAATTGTGAAAGTAGATCCATAGATACACTACAGCAAGGCATCAAAACATCTCCAGTGGATGTAGTGCTTGACATTTAAGTAGATGTTTTGCGTCATTAAAAAATTTTCCTTTAGGGGCTGCTGTTTTGGTTAGTTGATAGAATGCTTGTCTAGTACACAGAAAGCTCTTTGTTGGATGCCTAGCAGCCCATAAAACCCACTGGATGTGATGGTCCATATCTGTATCCCAGCTCTGGGGAGGCAGATGGTAGAGAACCAGAAAGTCTAGGTGTCTTAATGGAACTTGAGGCCAGTTTTAGATACATAAGCCCCTGACCCAGAAAACAAAAATTAAGATCTTCTCACCAAATACAGAATTAGTACATATGTAGTCTTTGTTACTTAACCCCCATCATCTGACATCTTCCTCTTTTCCTTGCTAAGGGAATCAGATGCTACTTTATATCTGCAGCTCTTGAACATATTTGAACTTAACATGTTTTCAGTTCAAAATCAATCAATCAATCAATCAATCAACCAATCAATCAATATTCTTGTATATCTGTGTTTAACTGAAAAAGTAGGTTTCTTCCTATATCAGTCATACAAATAAGTAACCATATATGAATACTAGAAGATAAGAAAAAGCCTTCATAATTTAGGGAATGGGAGATTTTTTAATTAAGAAGTGGAAGCAGTTTATCAGAGAGTAAAATTCTGGTTCAACTAGTACCCCCCAAAAAAGAACAGAAAGAAACTATTCTCAAGAGAATTAGATGGCATTTTTGTCCTACTGGTTTTATAGGAGTGAACTCCTTGAGATCTCTTGAAACAATACTGTGTCCCCAGGTTTAATGAGAAGGAAAATTGAGGATTACTGTGCAGTGGCCTTACTCCTGATCACAACTGCTTGGTAACTGATGGAATGATGTAACAAATGTTCCTCAGCAGTTTCTTTTCGGGTTCTTGGCCTTTTATCCAAAGAACTGAAAATAAGGTCTCCCATGTGTTTGCAAGGGAAGCAAGATGACTTGATTTGGATTGAAGGATAGTGCCAATCAAGACTGACCAAAAGTCTTCTAAAGTGAGACATTTAACAGTCCATGGCTACAGAACCATGTCTCTTTTATGGGGTCTAAGGAAAGCAGGGACTGGTTACCAAGGGGTACAGATCGCATAGTTCTCTATTTTGATTGATTTTGATAATCTATTTGATTAGGTAACATACTCTTTTTTTTCTGAGTTTCCATGTCCCTTTCCATAAAGCATCTCAACAAATGTTCGTCCATTTGATGTACAGTAAGAATAAAAATGTGTTGCAGTTCTTTCACTATTTTAATTTCTGTAGAAACATGAATCATGATTTCTTTCTTTTACTTCTCCACAATTTTACACTGAAATCAGTGTCCTCACAATTTGAAAAGACTCATTGCTCAAAACAATAATACTCACAACAAAAAAACATAAAATAGGATTGACATTAAATTCCTGCTGGTCACTAACTCACCCCTGCCTCTCAAGTGAGCCTTCCTGATGTCTTTTTATCAGTGATGTCTTCTCTTTTCTTACGGCCTTTTTTATTCTGGCCTGAATCAAACTTTTTCACTTAATTGTCTTCATCCTGTTGTTTTAGCCTGAGCTAAATTCCATTAAATGTTGGATTTTTAATTCTTTGAAAACTCATACATATGTATGCAGTATATCTTAATCATAGTCACACAATCCTGTATTCACTTCCAACTCCAGACTCCATATTCTCTGTGTGTGTGTCTCTCTCTGTCTGTCTCTCTCTTGCTCTCACTCTCTTTCTCTCTCTTCCTCTCCCATTCTCTCTCTTTTTTTTAAATCACTCACTGGGTCCAATTAGTGTTGCCTGTATGTACATCAATGTGGAGTCGTCCCCCTGAGGTATAGGGGGCCTACCAGTAAACAAACAATAAAGAGCAACCATTGACTACCAATAACCTCTCAGACAGAGATAGAGCCTTTGGAGCCCTACTCTACTGCATTATGGAGTTTTAACTGGCTGGAGACAATGTGAGTTCATGTGTGTATCAGCCACTCATGTTCAGAGGCAAGCATTTCTCAGCACTCTTCCCCACCTTCTTCTACTTCTGTCTGGGGGCATTTCCTGCAGCTTGATTTTCTTTGTTTCTTATTTTTTAACTGCAGAACCTCACTCATTTTTACACCCAACTCTATTGTTTTTGTTTTGTTTAATGTTTGTTTTTGTTCCCCCGCCAGATTTCCAGATCTTTTGTCCTTTAGATATTATATCAGCTTTAAAGCTCTTATGAAGCATCGTGTTTTGACAAGTTAATCTCATCTACCACTTACTTCCTTTGTCCTTTTTGTTTGCCTGTATCTCTTTTGCATCATGAAACCTTGCAAAGTTTTTAGCACCATGCCTCACAAATAGTAAGCCCTTAAGAAGTTTCTTCCACCAACGAATTCTTTCCTCTGGTCTCCTATAACTTAATATATTATGTAATCATGCTTAAATACCTTTACTTTATTAAGTACAGTCAGGTGTGTGTGTGTGTGTGTGTGTGTGTGTGTGTGTGTGTGTGTGTGTGTGTGTGTACAGATCCTGGCAGCACTTCACTAAAAATCTCTAGGAGGACAAGCATGTACTTGGACAGGGAATAATGGTTTTCAGGAGGCAAAATAGACAGTATGAAGGAAAAAGATGAAATACAAGAAAGAGTGGCCCTCGGGGATGCTGCCCAGGCAGCACCTGCAGCAGCATGTGAAAGTGCTTTGAAGGCATGGAGAAGCTCCTCGGAATAACTGAATATCCACAGAGCCAAGCTCCATGACCTTGAGCCCAGCAGATCTCTTCTGCTGAATGTGATCTTAGTCCAAGAGAAGTCAAATTATTCTTTTCTGTTGCCAAGAAAACCTCAAAGCTTTCATACCACTTTGTCTTAAGCGATGCTTAAAATGTGCTAAGGCAGCCCACAGGACTGAGACCTCAGCTCACTGCTGAATTTCTTGGAAGCATAGAACTTTCCATTTTGTGCAGAGTTCTGTTGTTTCCAAGTTGCTCGCCAAGTATAAAAAGGACTTTGACCTGAACTAGGAAAGGCTAAAGGGCTACTTCTGTGCCTTTCTTGAATCTGAGCTAGACAATGGAAGGGTTTGTTTCCCTGAAGAGAATAGCGAGGCCTGCCAGAACAGAAAGTGTTCAATCTTCATCCACCTGCTCATTCTCTCCTTCCAACCTCCAAAGAGCCTGCTTTTCAATTAGCCAAACAAGTACTGGTAAATGAGGAGGACATAGAGGAAGCTCTTTGTCCCCATACTGAAATATTTTGGAAGAAAACAATGAGCAGAATATTTTTAAAAACTGTTGTGGGGAGGCTTTCAGTCAGCATTTGGCTGGGTTAAAATCTTGAGCCAATTGTTTATGAGAGTATAGCAGACAGCAAAGAGGAAATAGGTATTGGTACATTAAAGTTTCAGATGTGTCAACGTGTTAAAGAAAGATGAGCTTGTCAGGGAGAAGCTGCTGATGGATGAGGGATCAGCTCATCTCATAAAGGATTTTTGGACTGGCTTTTGTTTTTATCCCAAGGCTTCCTTCCGTGACCTTCCCCCTTGATGTGCAATATCCCTGTTTTTAATGTTTACAGTGAGATATTTGCTGCCCTATTCTTTTCATCAGCTTCTGAACAGTTACTAAAACCTATCTCAGGTAGACATTTAAAGACAGGGAAGATATGCCCCCACTGAATGTTTATTTGAGATTTTTTTTCTAGAAATAACTCTGATTATTGTATTTCTATGGAAATGAGTCTTCTTCACTGTGCAATTAAAATGTTGAGTCTGGGTGATGTGCCATTGGCAGATCATGAAGTCAATTTAGAATCATTTCTTTGTTTACCAAAACAGAAGAAGGCAGTATACGTAGGGAGGCTGTGTATTGTCTATGGGTCCTGGGCATCTGAGAAGCATGGATGGCAAGCTTTTTCATTAGAGGAGCCATGAGAGTTTTGTGATGTGTTGGTCAGAAAGGTACATTGTGTGAATGGCAGAGGTAAATGCTTCTTATGTCAAGATTGGATAGAGATTATTTCAAATATTCTTTCACACAGTGCCAAGGCAAATAGTTTCTTAAAGAAAGTAACATGTTTCAATGTGGTATTTGGTTTAATAACAGTAAATGCAAACACAAAAGCACTTATGCTGTTGAAGGTGCAGTGTGTCCTATCCTTGCACTGTGATATATAAATGAATGTATTGTTAATTATTTGCAGCCACATTTGCAAGAGGTAGTATTATTCAGTCAGGAAGAATGTTCTCTGGCCAATCACATTGCTTTCAAACATAAATGTAGATATGTGCTCTCTTTTATAATTATGTTGTTTATAGTCTCCCATTTTTTGAGCATTTTGAGCTCATTATTGGGAAGTGAGGTCTTTGCATGAAGGGTAAGCATTTGGGATATACAGAACTCATAAAAAGAAATTAAAAAAAAGCCCCAAACCAGGAAACAAAAATACATTGAATTTAAAGCTGTACTAAAAAAAAATGATAATGGTACATTGAATGATAATGGTACCTTGAAGTTCAACTGCATGTGAACATAAAATACTAGACCCCCGCTAATGCCTGTTAGTCTACCAGTTCTTCCAGCCAAACTGCAAGTTTAGAGTAGAAAACTATTAACTGCCAACCTTGCATAATGACATGCAGACATGATACATTACATGTCTGATAAGCTTTAAAGAAACAGCATGTAAATGCAGAGATGAATAGACGTGAGCTGTTGCGAAATAAACAAATGTGAGTGGCAGAGGGAAATGTCAGTCCTGGATGCCCCATGGGATTGCTGCCTGATGATTTCTGAGCCAAAGAAGAAAAGGTGAAGAGGACCTGTGCTGATTCCTTTCTTTCCAGATTGACAACCAATATTGCAAGTCTGTAAACTAACCTGTTCATTGCATTGACTCTCCAGTGCTCATTAAAAGGAGTGTGTGCATCAGGGTGCATCTTTGTTCCTCACGAAGCCAAACTGGCCACAGAATTCACCGTAAAAGAAAACTATGACAGTTAAATATTAGGAGCTCTACCTTAATATGACAAAACCTGAGCAAGCAAGTCAGGGAAGCAGACAGGCTCCATAGGACAGTTCTGAGTTATTCTTACAACCTTCTTTCTTCAAGTGCAGCTGGTCCAGAAACCTGGCCTCTATGCTTACCTATAGATACCTGAGTGTGCTTTCTCAAGTGTATGGGCCTTCCTCTTCCAAGGATACTGTTTACAATTCCATAACATGATTAGATTTCTTAAAAGTTTCCCAGTTCCCAAAAAGTAGCTGAAATCAACTGATGTCCCTTATTTCATTGGATCTTGAGATTTAAAATTATTTCACATATAAAACTTGAAAGGTGATGGCAATACTGTTTACATCCAAGGGAGGGTGTTCTTTTTTTTTTATTCCCTCACATTAAACATACTACAAATTGGTGTAATCACATTTGTTCTTTTAACGAATTGACAACTCAAAAGGTATTACTTATTATTTAATATTGAAATGTACTAGAGCTGGATCATGTGACTGATACAACCCCAGAGAGTGCCAGAAATTCTTCTTTGGGGACCTTGAGTTTACCAGAGTTTATTTCTCTCCTAGATGTGATATGGTTTAATAACACTTTTTATTCTGGGAGACACCTCAGGAATCTCCATAATAGGTTCAGTGCATTTATACTTAAGCTAGACTTGGGAGAGGATTGAGACAGAAGATTAAATCCTTGGGAGAACTGAGAAAAAAGTTCCCAGATGACATGGAGAACCTGGGATGAGAAATACAGTGTTCAGAGTGTTGCTCTAGGATCATGCTGAATATGACGACAGTTAGGGCTGTATAAAAGACACTGGGACCCTCACATGTAACTAATAAAGGCAGCCATGTCGTGTACTTCTGCTGAATCCTCATTTTTTTCAAACATCTGGGAATATTTCCTCCCCCCAAAAAAAGTTCATAAAAATAGCTCTGTGGTAGTGGCGCACGCCTTTATCCCAGCACTTGGGAAGCAGAGCCAGGTGAATCTCTGTGAGTTCGAGGCCAGCCTGGTCTACAGAGTGAGATCCAGGACAGGCACCAAAGCAGAGAAACCTTGTCTCAAAAAACCAAAAAGAAAGAAAAGAAACATATTCTGCAGTCCAAGTGCTCTAGTTTGTACTAGTTTTATTATCAACCAACATATTGTTTTTAATAATCAGAATCTTTATATAAATATAAACCCACAACCCTGGTAAAACCTTCTAAGATGCAGGGGCAGGAATGCTATTACATAAATAACATCTCTACCTATTTCAGCACAGTCTCTCATTGTACTTAATGCACATGTATTGGCTTCTCTACTAGAGATGTGGAGGATACCAGCGTAACTTAAGTTCTCTGTCTCTTTTAAGGAATTTCCCTGTAGGTTTCCTCCATTTAGGTATTATTAATAGTGTTATAGTGTCCCTAGTTCACTTAAGCACAAGTGGAAATGTGGTGGCCAGGGCCTATCTGTGTTCATTGAGTCTGCTCACACCTAGAGTACATGATTTGTGTGTGTGTGTGTGTGTGTGTGTGTGTGTGTGTGTGTGAGAGAGAGAGAGAGAGAGAGAGAGAGAGAGAGAGAGAGAGAGAGAACTTTTCAGCCTCAGTAATATATAACTAAAGATATTCTGAGAAAAAACTCCATGAGCCTTTTAAGTTTGTTTGGTAACCACCATGACTTGCCAGACAGTATCAGAAGATATATACCCTGTAGATTTTGCTAGAAGAGAAGTAGTAAGTTTCCAAACCCACTGATAATTCTATTGTAATATTGACTCAAGATGAAACACATTGAGAATAAGAAATCAGCCTTTACTCTCAGTGATTTAAAGCCTGGACTCTGCTGGGATGCATATTAAGTAGATATTTGACACATTTACACACTGATCAGATACAGCCACTGCATTTTTTCCCTAGGTTTCTTTTTTATGATCAAAAGATATAAAATAATTGAACTGAATGTTTATTCCTTTGTAAAAATGTGGTAGGTCCATATGATGGCTTCTTCTTACATTGTAGCAAGGTAAGAATCTATTTAGCAATGGAATCTCCACAGTCTACAGCAGCGTCAGTTGGAAGATCCCCTTACAGTACAGAGTCTGGCTGGCCAGGCATCCTGACACTCTCAATTTCTCAGAATTTTCACAATATAGGAATCACACAGTCTTCAGGCCACAATATGAATAGTGACTATTAAGAGGTCATTTTTGGACACTTTCATTTCTCTTGTTTGTTTGTTTTCTTTTCTTTCTCTCTTGTTTTTTTTGTTGTTTTTTTGTTTGTTTGTTTGTTTGTTTTTGGTTTCTCGAGATAGGGTTTCTCTGTGTAGCTTTGCCCCTCTTTTCTTTTTTTATTAAGAGACTTTCTGTTCATTTTACATACCAACCACAGGTGCCCCCCAGCCTTCCCCCTCCTACCCATCTCCCATTCCCACCTCCTCCAAGGCAAGGCCTCCCATGGGGAGTCAGTAGAGCCTGGTACATTCAGTTGAGGCAGGTCCAAGCCCCTCCCCCTGAACCAGGGCTGTGTAAGGTGTCACACCATAAGCACTGGGCTCCAAAAAGCCCGCTCATGTAGCAGGATCCTGATCCCACTGCCAGGGTCCCCTTCAGCAGGTCAAGCTAAATAACTGTCTCACCTATGCAGAAGGCCTAGTCCAGTCCCATGGAGGCTCCACAGCTATTGATCCACAGTTCATGAGTTCCCACTAGTTTGGTTTGGTTGTCTCTGTAGGATTCCCCTTTATGATCTCAATGCCCCTTGCTCATAGAATCCCTCTTCTTTCTCTTCAACTAGACTCCTGGAGCTTGGCTATGGATCTCTGCATCTGCTTCTATCAGTTACTGGATGGAGGCTCTATGATGACAGTTAGGGTATTCATCAATCCAGTTACCAGAGTAAGCCAGTTCAGGCTCCTTCTCCACTATTGCTAGTAATCTAAGGTGGGGGTCATCATTGTGGATTTCTGGGAACTTCCCTAGCACCCTGTTTCTCCCTGTTCCCTTGATGTCTCCCTCAATCATGGTATTTCTTTCCTTGCTTTCCCATTCTGTCCCTGTTCCAGCTTGACTATCCTGTTCACTTATGTCCTCATTTGCATCTCCTACCCTCCGTTGCCCACCCCTTTACTCCTGGAGATCTATCAGTTTCCCCGAACACTTTTATTTCAACCAATGTTGTCCCATACTCATACTCTGTGAAGTTCTCCACTCTCAGTTTATATTCCATGATGCCTTTATTTGTATCTACATTAAAAAAATTAATTCTACAATTTGGAATGGTTTGCTACATGGCCAAATATGTGGGTAATTCAGATGATAAAGATTCAGAGAACTAAAGGCAGTATTGCTCTGATTCCTGGTTCAGGGTATATTCATTGGTACTCTTTGAAACTTGATTAAATAGTCTAGTCTGTGTTATCACGACCAAGTAAGTAATAATGTAGTTTCCTGTTGAAAATTACGTCTTTCATATCCACCTCAGAAATGAGGATTGTATACCTCATTTTTCAAATGAATATCTATAAATCTGCTTTAAGAATAATTGTATTCCAGGAATTACCTCTTTCTTGAGTAATCATTTATTGAAATCCAGAGAATTCATACGTTCATACAGAAAATCATTTTAGGGACCATACTCATCAAGCTATGTTTATGTTTTAATATTTATTAACCCCAGGTTAAAATACACAGTCTAGAGGCTGCGGATTCAGCAATTTGGCCTAAGACTGGCATGGTCACAAACATTGCAGTACTAAGTACTTTGTGAATATCAGGGCCACTTGCCCATTACTTTCCTTGTATTGCTACTGGATTCATGTAAAATGACTGTCATTCCTCAATACAGAGAGGCATATATAGTGTGTGGTTCCCAGCATCTGCTGTTAGTTAACTATTCAGATCACTTTCCCAGTTGGATTGGAAGGGAATCATACCAGAGTTTTGAAACTTTTTTGTTTACTTTGGGTAAAAATGTGCTCAAGTTTAAGCTGCAATCCATTTTTTGGATATGAGTAATAGGTTTATATAATGTATTATGACCTGAAGATGAGTCTGAAGCTGGAATCAACAGCAAGAATTCTATTCTGGTTGTCTCCCCATTGAAAATGCTCCCTTAATTTTGATTTTGGGGTTTTTCACCCTGATAAACAATTGAGAGCATTGATCTAAGTAATATGGACTTTCCTTTAACTTGCATATTTCATTATCTCAAGTATATTTATAAGAATTTGCCTCATTTGTATTATTTCATAGAAATTTGGTAGTTTATATCTTGGTTAATTGCTGTAGGTACATCTAAGATAATAAAACCTGATTGAATAGTTTGTAAAGTGTGTTAGTACTGTATAATAATAATAGAGGTTAGCCTCACAACTTATTCACATTCAATTATTTAAGAACTATATAATATTTTAAAATCTTGTGCTAAGTAAATCTATGAATGAACTACTCTTTCCTTAAAGTAAGGTTATTTGCCTTATAATAATGATTTGAACTTAACTTTATAAAGGGTTATAACAAATAAAATTATGTTAATTTCTGTCTGATTACTTGGAACAGAAGACTTAACTGGATAGTAATTTCAAGAGGCAAAGATTATTAGTTTCTGTTTTCTCTTTCTTGTCTGAGACAACCAATCTCATCATTTAATTTAATATTATAACCTTCAAGCAGTTGCCTTTGTTAAGTCAAAGATCCTCTTGCTGTGACAGTCTTGTGGACTTGACTTCTGAAGTAGAGAAAGATAGGAAGCAGGCCTTTCACTCAAATCTTCATTTGTGTATAGTTGTTTTTATCACTTACTAATTTTCGTTTCTGATTTGTACAGAATGCCATCTTAGACTCACACAGTTATAGTAAAACCTTACAGATTTATATGAGTTGGGATTATACATGCAAAGCAAAGGCATCCAGAGCAATGACATACAATAGATTCCTGACAAGGGAATGGATCTAAAAGTTCTTCCCACAAGTGTAGGCAGTGAGGCCTTGCCATGTTTATTCTTGCTCTTAAAATGTCCAATGCTTTGCTTAGAGATTTTTGTTTAGTGAAGTTCAGAGGGCTTGAAATTTGTGTAAATGGGTCAAATTAATGAGATTATACCCCACGTAGGAAATATGAAAGGACCAATGTGAAGCCATCTGACTCTTTTTTAAGTCCTCTGATAAAGTTGAATCATTGAATCTTTGTATTGAAAGGGGTCCATGTGCTGAACCTACCACCCAGTTTAATATATGGCTTATCTTTAAGGCCATCCCAAATGAGAATTTGTTTTATTTTTGTTATTGTTGCTTTTTATCAGATGGAATGTCCAACATTTGGCTAAGCATAAGAAAAACATCATCTCATCAAGATCTAATTCTTATCAGTTAGAATGATGTTATTCTTCTGAAGCATTTGAAGACCCTATCACATTTCTCAGGTCTATCATTTAGAGAGTTTAAAACATATTTGGGAATTTAATCTAGAAGCATTTTACCATTTCTGGAGATAACCAAATATTATGTCTTTTGGAAAGAGTTCTGAGAGCAGGTCTGACTGACCGTGCTAAAGTATGGAACCATTCACCCTTCTTGGTACTATCAAGACTGCAGTCTCTTAGTGTCTTATTCACATTGTTAATTCATCTGTGTGTCTTCCAGGGCATTTACCCTGTTGTTACAACATGCTACTTCAACAGCTGAGAAGTCATAGTTACTATTACTATCTCAGATACTTTTGTGTGGCTCAGATGAGAACTCAGGTTTATTCCACCAAATTTAACATTGTTCAAGTCAGACTACCAGGAACATATGGAATTCTAATTCTTCTGTTGAACTTTCAGGAAATTAAAAGACAAAGGATTATTTATTTTCATCTAAATTTTGAATGGATAAATATAGACTAGGATTCAAATCCAATGACACCCTCCTAGAACTCTCCTTTCAAATTTATAGTAACATGAAGCAAATGAACAAAGCTCTTAGACAAGTTCTCCATGTTTATAATCAGCTTATTATGTTTTGGATCTCTGGAACTTTATAGCACGTCTATAATTAATGGTAGTCTGTCTTCATCTTGACATCATCAGTTAACACATTAGTATTATATTTGTGGTCACTATATTCTTTGCTAAATTGTATATTTGCTACAAAGCGAATAATATTTAGGTTATGAATATATACTGGAAAGTATTTTTAAATGTGACTGCTAAAATATTACTGTTGCTATTGTTTTAGTTTTCATTAATAATTTTCCCATCTGTATGTAATCTTATATCACTCTTTTAATGAAGAAGAAATTTTTTTATTTTTATCTTCATTTTTATTTATGCGCCTAGTTTTTTTCTATGTACCATATGTGTGTGGGTGCCCTCAGACATAGGAAGGGGATATTTTAACCCCTGAAACTATAGTTATATGCAGTTGTGAGCTGCCTGATATGGGTGCTGTGAACCAAACCAGGTTTTGGGGAAGATCGTCAAGTTTTTTTAACTGATGAATCAATTGGCCCCAGCTCCAAGAAGAAAATATTTGATCAGGATAATTTAGTTTGTGCTCAGTCATCTAAATTATTTAAATTAATATTAAAAAACAGTGTATATACCAAGAACTGCACAATCATAAACGCATAACTGAATTTTTGTACTCTGAGCTTACCAATAGCCGAACTAAGAGCACTCTCCCCAACTCTAACAAAGGGAGCTGTTACTTCAGTTTATAGTTCAAAGTCTGCTACTTGTTCATGCTTTACACTTTCTTATGCATAGAACCAGAAGTCCATCACACCCTGTGTCTGGCTCTTTCGTTGTTGTTGGTTTTGTTTCACATTATTACTTTTCATACACATGATATTACTATATCATACCGTATGTGGATGATCAACTTGAGGTCATAGATTCTCTTTGCTGTTTAATACCACACCAAGATATGGGGGCTCTGGAATGCAATTGCTTCTGAAAGCCCGAGGACTTGAGGCACTTACATAGAATCTGAGTAGATGCTTCCCTCATTATTAAACCATCAACTCTTACTAGCAATACATGTTCACAAACACATCATTGTGGTTTTTTGTCATCTCAGAATGCTACACCACACTCCTTTCCTCCAGTGACATGGCGTTACCAGGCAGGGACTGGGTTTATAGGCAAAAGGCTAGATTCTAGCCTTCTGCTACTGTGCATCTTATGACATGGACAGTCATTCAGATCCTGTAGAGTTCATTGTCTTAAGTAACGTACATGGAAGGGTAGAGTCAGAAGAATGCCTCTAAAGCATCTCCAGTTCAGAGATCAATTCAGAGTGATGGTGACCTGTAAGAATTTAGGTAACTTCCTAAAAGTCTAGTTCACCATCTGTGAAATCACAGTGTCAAACAGAAATTTTGTGGTATTATTGATAAATGAATTTTGTTATTTTGATTTGGATTAATATTTTAGTGTCATTGTATGATACTTTATAGACTTCTATGTCACAGCTTACTGTCTTAAGAAAATTTTACAGATATCCCATCCTAATTTTAGCCTTAGACAAGCTAGAATTGATTTGTTTCATTGTATTTGTGTAGATAACTAGATACCCCAGCACTATTTATTAACTAATGGTCTTGTTGTTCCTCTTTACCTTAAATGCAAAACTTAATATAAATTATTGCCATATGTATTTAGAGATATTTTTATATTGTTTATCTTTATCTTTCTGTTTGTCTCAATCAATTCTCTTAGTTGCCACTATATCAAGTTGTCACATCTCCTTCTCTGGCATGTCTTGGCAATTTTGACTACTTTGGCTTTCCTATAGAACTTGTAACATCAATTTCTTACATCCATTTAAAAATCCATTGGGAATTTAGTTAAATTTTTACTAAATCTATAGACTTCCTTAAATTTGTTGAAACAGTGTTTTCCGGTCCATAAGGAACCTTGTGGCCTTTCTAAGACATATTACTAAGCCAGAAACTTGGGTGGATCCTTGTTGTCCTTCTAGTTATAAAACCATAATTTGCTAATATGCCATTGTTGTCCTTAGTTGTAATCTTTACAGCGTTCACATGCTTTGCTGGTTCACAGTGCTAGCTGTGGCTTGTGGTATTGAATTGAGATGATAAGAATCAGAATCCTTGCCCCCCATCCCTGCTCTCTTCTCCATGAATACCAGACTTCACTCTTAGTTTACCAATAGTAACTGAGGATGCTGGCAGGGCTACATGGTCTACCAGTGTGTAGTAGCCACTTCAAGAAGGAAAGTTGGGGACATCTGGCTTTGAAGAGATGAAACCTTGAATTGAGCTCTGACTCTATGACATGAACTAAACTAGCAAATGATAATAGTCCTGAAAAACCATTGCCTTGGGAGGCTTGCTGGCACATACCTGTAATCCTAGTACTTAGGAGGCCGAGGCAGGAGGATTGTTAGCTGGAGGCCAGCCTGACCTACATAGTGCCTACCTCAAACAAAACAAAACTAGAACAGAGAAGGGGAAAACTCAAACTCATTCTGGTTTCTGAATATTTCAACATGCTAATAGAGAAGCTGTGTTACCAGCAAAACAGATTTTCCCCCTTTGGTAGCACTTACCATTCTCTTTGTAGATTGTCACGAGCTGATCTCTGACCATAAGGCCTCTTCTTGTTGCTTCGGAGTTCTGTTTGTTTGGGATGTTTTTATTTGTTTGCATGTATTTCAGCACATTACCATCATTGCTTGGGAAGTCTTGGGCACATTGGACTTAAAATTTCCTTCCGTTGCCTTACTTTGCTGCTGGGAGAAGACTGTTCATCCCAAATGGCCACATTTCTGTTTGATCTGTCTGGCATGTGGGGGGACCCACATTGTAACTTCTAAATATACTAAAGACTGAGCTATGGACAGAATGTTGGGACTTCATTTGCATGCTGCCCCTATGATGTTGTTCTGGATCTCTTACCAGTTTCATAGCAGCCAGCCCTACCATCTGCTCGCTGAAACCAGGGAATGAGCTAACCATCTAGCTGACTGCAGCAGACTTTTTATAACTACCCCTCCATGAGGGAGGGAGTACATACGTACCCAATAGATTGGTTTATTCCCAGATCAAATTCCTTCTTTACCCCTTACTAAAAACCATTGTATGGTCTTTCAGTGATGAAAATGCTTGGATCTTCATTGAGAAAGATCTTTGAATATAAATATCTTCCTAAAAACTAATTCCTCAGTTGGATGGTACAAATGTGGCAGACATTGGAGTCCATTGTTATCAGCAGACAGGACTCATCCAATATGCATTCATGGTACCCTAAAGATAACACAGAGCTGCCTTGTCTGATCAGAGCTCTTACAGTGATACTTAAAAATTAATTGAATTTTCAAGAATGTCACTTTTAGCTACTGTAGTTGATGACCCAATACCTGAAGTGGTTTATTAAAAGTATACTGCCACCTACAGCACCATCTGAGTCTTTGACTGGGCATTTGTTCTGAATGTTTGTTAAGCAGAGTTCATTAGCTGTTACATTTATTAAGGTCTTACTGATTTCAGCCTGTGTGTCTGTTTTCCTCTAGGAAAAGAAGAGTACATTGCCACTTTCAAGGGATCTGAATACTTCTGCTACGACCTGTCACAAAACCCCATTCAAAGCAGCAGTGACGAAATAACCCTGTCCTTTAAAACTCTTCAGAGGAATGGACTCATGCTTCACACAGGGAAATCGGCTGATTATGTCAATCTCGCCTTGAAAAATGGAGCTGTCTCTCTGGTCATTAATTTGGGATCAGGGGCCTTTGAAGCGCTCGTGGAGCCCGTGAATGGAAAGTTTAATGATAATGCCTGGCATGATGTGAAAGTCACCAGGAATCTGCGTCAGGTAACAATGCAGTGGATAAGCCAGTAACTGCCTTTGTTTCTTGCTACAGCTGTGCCTGTGGTACCTACAGCTGTGTGTGTGTGGTGCTTGGGAATCCCAACCACACGAAACAGGGCCCAGAGGTGCTCACAGATTAGCTTTTTCTTCTGAGATGAATCTTCCTGCCATACTTGAGCAGGGGCATATCTAGAAAGTTCTGGGGGGCCAAAGGCTATTTTAATACAGTGACATGTGATTAGTTTACAGAGGGCTGCAAGGAGATCCCTGTGACCTGCCCTTCCTGTAATGTGTGTGATTTTGTTGTAGTTTTGATTTTTTTGTTTGTTTAATTTAAAGTTATAGTTTTCATAATGATCATTTTGAAGCATGCACATTGGGGTCATTAAATCACAGTTCCTTTTTTGTAGTTTAAAAAAGAATTTTTTTTTTGTCACTTGAGATTTTTATCAATCCCTAGTCTCTCCTCTTCCCACCCCAAAATGGGAAAATAAAATGTCCCTGAGGGGAAAAAGTTAAATCTTGGGTGTAACCTGTATTCTGAAGTTTTTGTTTATGAAGATATTTTTGTTTTAGCAAAGATACTTTAACTTAAACTACAAAGGTCACTTCATCCTTTAGGTGCCCACTTCTATTAGAATATATATATATATATATATATATATATATGTAAATTCTTACACAAGTCTATATATGAGAAAAATGCCCACACTTTACTGAATCTATGGGTCCATATATACTGTATGTTTAATGAGACATATTACAGTATATGCCAAAAGCAGACTAGATTCTTTTTATATTTTTATCATTATGAGTTTTGATTATCTGAAATTTTATATTATAATGTATCATTTCTTAAGTGTTGACAGTGACTAATTTTTTGAATGGTAAATGCTAATCTCAAACTAACATCCTTAACATATTTGTTGTTTCTCTGAACAGTTGCAGAATGACCGATTGTCTCTGGTTTTCCTTTACTAAAAACGGCCCTCTCTTTTCTGAGCTTTTAACTAACCTTTTCCTTCCTGCTTCTGAAAGGCTTCAGCTATCTGAGCTAGAGAAGCAAAAAAGGGGCTTAGGAGCAGAGATTTAGTGTAATTGAGGCAGACAAGCAAAACTTAAGGATTCTGAGAGTCTCCAAGGCCTTTCAGACGCCCATGGACACAGGAGGAGCTGTGTGCTTCCCACTGCTCTGGATGAGGGCTACCCATAGACAGTGTAGCTATAGACCATGGGTTTCCTGTAAGTCTGTCTCTTTGGTTTTCCGTTTTCTTTTTTTTTTTTTCTCTCTCTCTCACATACTCACCAAGAGACTGGAGGCTCATTTGAGATGAGCACAGAAGGAAGGGTGGGTCTTGAGGAGCCCACTTTCTAGATTTGCCTTTGCTCAGGTTACAAAGCCAGTTGCGAATGCGTAGCTCCAAGAAAACAGACGTTTCACAGCCAGGGTGCATGTGTGGCAGGCAGATTACAAACAAGTCCATTCTACTCATTGCGTGTGTCAGGATCTTTGCTCTGTTTCATTGCAGTATACTGTGACCCTAAAGTCCATCAATATGACCGAAGGAAGTTTTGGAGTTGAGGAGGAGTCCTTGTGTGCTGTAAAATTGAGTAGCAGGGCAATGCCAACTGATTCCTACTAATTG